>NC_136493.1:147120672-147268172 GCF_053919585.1 Euprymna scolopes | reverse complement strand
AAGTTTTATGATTGTTTTTATTCATTACGAAAATTTAATTTTGTAAAAAAAAAAAAAAAAAAAAATGTGAAGTTCATTTTTTATCCTTGCTGTAATTTATTTCGAAATTCTAATTGATTTATAAAATCTTTTTAAAAAATCCTTTAATTCAATAAATGTTCAGAAATTTGATAAATGTTCAGATAAGTAAGCATTTATTTTGGCACTTCTGCGTGTCAGTGACATATTAGCAACAGAGACGAGTTATCGACCCCTGTTTTTTTAAAAGAGAACTGGCGTATAGCGGCTATTATGTGAACCTCAAATATAAACAAAATAAATAACACAAAAAAATATGAACATCGAAACATTTATTGTATAAAAAAAAGTATCAAAATATAATTTTAATGTATTAATATAATTTTTTTTCAATGAATAACTGAAAATAAAATAATAAATATGATAAAAACATGAAACATTTATAGATTGTTTTTAGAATTTTTTTTTTTTACGGTAAGGTTGTATAAAAATGTAGCAAAATATAATTTTAAAAAACATGCAAAAATTATAGAGGTTTAAGAATAATTTGTTTGCTTTTTTAGGGGTTGTATAAAAATGTAGTAAAATATAATTTTAGTTTGCACGCACTTTTAAAAAAGCAAAGGTTATCGACCCTTGTTCTTTGTCTGACAAGTGATATCTGTTGGCGGTTCTTGAAACTAAAATTCACATCTGCCTCATGTCACTGACATGCAGAAGTGCCTTTTTGTGTTAATTTATTGGGAAAAATGTCAAACTTCTGCAAATGTTCTATTCCGAATGGAATTCTTCAAAATTGAAAACAAAAAAAAGTGTTAATTTATTTTTATTTCGGACTATTAGTCTCATCTTTATTAGTTACTGTTTTTTTTATCTTTTTATTGGTTTGTTCAAAAAACAACAACTAATAAAGATGAGAATAATAGTCCGAAATAAAAATAAATTAATATATAATGCTCATCTCAAAAAATGAATTCCATTCGAAAATGTGTAACCTATTGTTGCAAGGGAGGTAACTTTATTTTACTAAGAATTATAAGAAAAATGTTATTTCAACTACTTCATTTAACATAACAAAGTTTTCCAACATTAATAAAAAATATATATAATGCGACAATATTGACATTTTTCTTGAAGAAAACATGCGAGTAAATGTAAGAAAAAATGATTTTTTTTTCTTTCTTTACTTTAGTAAAATAGAGTTACCTTCATTAGAGCAATGAGTTAAGATTGCGAATAACCAAAAATTGTTATCCAAAGCTAAAATGAACAAGGGTCAGAGATTTTTGTTTAAGATAAGGGATAGCCATTTTGTGGAGTCGGCCATGTCTCTATTTATCTGACTGAACAAGGAAATCGGTTCAAAAAAGATTTTATTCGTTAATTAACATTTTTTTAAATTAAAATATTGTTTCGTATTACATTGTTTAAACCCGTTTGATAAATGAAAATAAAGAAACCTTAAGAAATGTGAAAGAAACAAAAAATGTCTTTGATTATTAATAATTTTAATAAAAAACTCAACAGTTAAATCAGATTTTGTGGAAAATATAAATGGAGTTGTCTCCCTTACGTTGGTAGCACATTTTGTAAATATGTCAACCGATTTTTTAACAATAGTTTTAGTTAAAAATACTTTTATATTTATGGTTGGGAGGAATGTCCAAGTCTATAGTGCTGGATAAGGTGCAGTAAATAATTCAAACATAAAGGGGGAAATTTAAAAGAAGGGTTTTATCATAATTTAAAAAAATGTATTTTATTTGACAAAAATTTGACATCATTTGAAAAAAAAAAAGTGAAGCATGCATGGTCTCCCATGAGTGCACAGTAAACGAGGCATAAAAAAAATGACGAAGTTCAGCATTTGTGCTCCCATCCCATTTAGCCCCAAAAGTCCCCAGGGGATGTCAAATACTGATGAAAATGAACAAACGATGCAGTTTTAAGCCTTAATATATGTAAATTTGAGTTCTGCACCATGCAAAAAAAAAAAAAAAATGATTAAGTTCGCTCCATCATTAGTCACCCCCCCCCCATTTAGCCCCAAATTTGAGTTCAGCACCATGCAAAACTGCTAAATAGACATACACAGATAATTTTGAACAAATATAGTAAAATAGTCCCAAAAATGGAGTGTTTTTATTAGCCCTAAAAGAGCCCTTGAGGCACACCTAAGAATTATCGCAGAGTATAGACAAACAAAATTATATAGGAATCAGTTAGTTACAACTTTTCAAAAAGCTTTATAAAAATCCAAGGCGTCATTTTTTTTAATAAGCACAAAAGTATCAATTTTAGCTATTTTAACTCGAAAAGCACCTTTATGGAGTTTTCCCAGAAAATCTGTCCTGTTACTTTTTTACTCATATCATGTTTAATGTTTGTGCAAAATTTCAACTATAAATCACAAAAATATTTTTTTGGATCAGTTCGCATTAAGTAATATTGTTTTTAGTCGGTGGAAAAAAAAGTATCGTCTGCTAGGCAGGAGTAGAATTCATAACTTGCAACAAAAGGAAATTTAAGATCAATAAATCCTCAATGTGGAATTTCATGTGTGTCTCCTTTGAATCCAACAAATCTGTCCAACATCTCGGTGTTGCTAATTGAAATATGTTTATATTAATGCTGTTTAGGCTTGGACATAGGGTTGTGTTATGATAGTAAGCAAGTATTGAGTTTGGTATTAAAGACTGTAATTTGGTATTAAAGACTGAGAGTAGATTGATTAGTTAAAGGAAGACGTTTGCATACATTCACATGCTGACGTTTATATCAACTTTATTGGCAATCTCTGCTAAACGTAATGAGAGAATAGGTTTTGATTATCCTTACTATTATATAAAAGGAACTCTGTGTGTGTGTGTGTGTGTGTGTGTGTGTGTGTGTGTGTGTGTGTGTGTGTGTGTGTGTGTGTGTGTGTGTGTTTTGTTTTGTTTTGTTTTGTTTTGTTTTTTTTGTATATTATAGATCCCACAACAACTGGACAAAAATTTCACACGAATATATTTTAGGTATTTGGCAGTGTTGACACCTTACACAGCCTAACTTCACAAGTGCATTTGAGAAGTTTTATTACCACGCAAGCTGAAAGGCCCAACATATAAAATCAACTGCAAGTTCTTTGATATGACAGAGGCGCATTCGAAATGAATGTTTCTGTTTAACACACAATTGAAGCATGATACTTGACATTTTCATTTTACAATTAAATTCAAGTCATTTTCACCACACAAGCAGTAAGGCTAGGCATGTAAAATCAACAATAGTTTTTTTTTTTGTTTTTTTTTTTTACACAGTAATCACCACTTATCAAGGCCCGGAAGCCACTCAGGAATAAGGGTTATTGCAAGTACATTACGTTAGTGAGGAGATTTGCTGAAGTGTTTACTTAAGGGGGCGGTTCATTAGGAATTTGTTAACATTGGACTTGAAGACATCCAAGTTGTAGTCCGGAGGGAAGCAGGCAGATGGAACAGAATTCCATAGGCGCGCAGTTCTAAGAAAGAAGCTTTGTTCATGGAATCCGCGTTTTGATTTAGGCACAGATATAGAGTGGGGGAAATTTTTCACAGTGGATTCAGCTAGACGGGTGTTTTTCGTGAAAGATTGGCGAGGGGGAACCAGAGATTGGAGTTCAGACGAGCACCTGCCATGGAAATAACGATAAAACAAGGATAGGCTCGCAACGTCTCTTCTGTGGGAGAGAGGTTGCAGAGTAGAGAAAAGGGCATCCCCCACTAAGCCACAAAGTCTATTTTTTACTCTGTCAAGACAGGATAGGCTGTTTTTAGCAGCTCCTGCCCAGATATGGCAACAGTATTCCATCCTTGGACGTACTTGGCTTTTATATAGATAGAGAATTGCATCAGTAGTGAGATATCTTCTGGAGCGGTAGAAGGATCTCACCATCTTTCCAGCGACCATGGCAACAGACTTGATGTACGTGTTCCATTTCAGATCAGGAGTAAAGGTCAAACCCAGAAGCTTGTCAAAACACGGAGCCTCACCCAGACGAGAGCCATCCATCACAATTGATGCCAGCTGGGGATCAGAGCGTTGATGATGTAAGGATAGGAGTTTGGTTTTGGATGCATTAAAGGTAACCAGCCAAATCTTCCCCCACTGAACCACGCGCTCGAGATCAGAGGAGAGAGAATCAGAGAGAACTTTGTCATTTACAGCCTTTGATGTGTTGCCGTAGATGGTCGTGTCATCAGCATAGATTTCAACGAATGATTTAAGTATGTGTTTAGGAAGGTCATTGATGTAGATCAGGAAGAGAGTTGGGCGCAGGATTGACCCCTGAGGGACTCCAGCATTTATATTGCAGGACTCCGATTTTTGTCCATCTACCACTACTCTTATGAGCCTATCAGAGAGAAATGATTTAATGATTGAGAAAACATTTCCTGTTATACCGTAGCTGGAAATCTTGTGAAGTAGACCCTTATGCCATACCTTGTCAAAGGCCTTTGATATGTCAAGAGCAATTGCCCTAGAAAGGAAGCCTTTGTCAAGAGATTCACTAATCCTGTGGGATATAACCATCAGCACATCTGCAGTAGATCTTGCAGAGCGGAAACCATATTGTGTGTCACTAAGAAGGTTATTCCTGCTGAGGTGGTTGACTATTTCTCTATTTAATATGGATTCCAGCAACTTACTCATAACACACAGGAGACTTATAGGTCTGTATTGAGAGGGAGATGACTTATCACCTGAATTCTTAAATACAGGGCAAACTGAAGAGGTCTTCCAGGGAGTCGGAAAGCACTTCTCCTTAAGGCAGCGCTTAAATAGTTTCGTAAGTATGGGAGCAAGTTCTGGTTGAAGCTTTTTTAACACTATAATTGGGATGCCATCAGGGCTAGTTGCTTTACTGGAATCAAGGTTCTTTATTAGCTTATATCACCAAGACATCCTTCTTAATTGATACAAGAATCCTCCTGAGCAGTTCAACATCCAGTGATCATATATCTAATCCTCATGAAATTGCTTATATCACCCTGAATATTACCTTAAATTTTCATTCTATCCCTAAGCTAAGTAGAACACCTAATAATACTCTAGTCAACTACTTTTAAAATTAGATAAACCCAGTTTCAATATTAGAAGTGCTTCGTCCCTCACCTTGACTACGGACTTGTACAATAAGCCATGAAACTATCGTACCTAAAATTCCTCTCAAAACTGCAAAATACTGCTACTTTTATACTAAGTACCTCCTATAGATACTTTACCTCCAAGATGACTGCCTTGTCTGTTTTGCATGACAAACCTTGTAATTTTTTACTTAAATTCTCTTTCTCCTGATCACTAACAAATCAAAACTGCTCTATTTCCTAAGTTGCCACTAAACCTAATCCGTCTCACGTAACTTAGAGGGGCCTTTGCTCTCCGCCCTTGACCCTAACAAACTCGTAAATCAATACCCATTAACACCTAAAATTTCCTAGGCATGCTCCTGATTATAACTCCCAACCCATAATCCAAGCTTCTAAGTAAATACTTACTAGCCATAGTCCTATACATTGACAAGTAATCTATAATGAACAGTAACCATTAATATCTCTTTATTAAGAGATAGTATTGCAATAATTATTACACAAACTAAACCGGTACTCATTGAAATAAAAACTTCCGGATATTAAGAGAAAGGCGAAGTCATTCTCCTTCATTGTAGTCTAAAGGCAACTTACTCAAATTACTCAAATTGTCTAAAATTCCATGCATTGGTATACAATACTACTTATCCATCCATCTATACTTTAACTATACTTACAGAATATGCAATAACATATATCTATCAAGTATAACTGTACTCCATATCAAATGTGCTCTTGTATCTATACTGAGCATATCTTATCTTTCAGTCTTACTAAATGTCCGGTTTGGGCACCAAATCAGAATTTCTAATAACAAGTAGATCATACTCTAACACTTTATCCTAATCCTAAACCTACTAAACCATATCTAACCGTACATTCCTAAACCTACTAAACCATATCTAACCATACATTGCTAAACTTACAAAACTATATCTAACCATACATTAACTCGTCTCTCTCGATCCAATACTGTAGCTAATTTAGCTGCTTCCACTGCATGAATTTTTACCTATACCCTCTCCCAGTAAAAATGGAAAGCATAATAATGCCCTTTTTTAACCACGCTTGAGGAGTGAAAATTTTCTGTAGAAGCTAACCTAAATGCCCGATTTTTCCAGGAGATATTAACCTAAATAACCAATAAATATTAACTACCCATGCGGGGTCGCAGAAATACCTGGATTAGGACACAGGCGCGGGGCGAACCCCCTCGGAGCTGATGGACCCGTAGGTCTTCCCAGGTCATCCGTCTAGGAGAAGGAAAACTCTGAAACTAAACCTAGGGGAGGGAGGCCTCTTCAGTCCTGGACGACAACCTTCCTAGAGCTGGTGACTCAAACAAATCACCGGTTGGCAAACCTAAACTGCTTAAGGAGGAGATAGACTCTGTCTATCGCCCGGCTTTCATACTCCTTCTTTGCCTATTGGCCAGGCGTAGAGGTACTATCACAGGGACTCGTCTGAATCACCCAGTGGTTGACCTTGTTTCCTGACTAGGGCAATGAACGCCGCTTTTCCCCCACTCCTGCCACATCCCATCCCCCTAAACTGGACACAGTGGGGTGCTTCAGTGCCATATATGTCGGTGCAGTTGGACTGGGCTGGCTTTGCCTAATGAATTGAGGGTACCGGATTGACAGTTCCTGGCTGCTGTTTCCGACTGATAGTACAGGAGCCCTAACTCTTTGGTAGCGCTTAGAGCGGCTGCTCCATCAACAGTTGTAAAATATCGGGATGTTTGTAGTGCCATGTCGCGCATGGAAAGGGACCCTGCACTCATCCCCGGTGGGCTTTCCTGAGGCCACAATCCTGTGGGTGAGGACAGCTGATGGTCTAGTTGTATCGCATGTCTGGTATTCTGCACAACTACTTGTCCAGCACCCCCTCACTCATCCACCCTAACTGAAACTTTTAAATAAAATAAAATGAAATGACAGCTCAAGCAAAAGTTACGTTTAAACCAGGACAAAACTCAAAGAAAACCAACCTGCCTCCTCCCTTGAGGCTTGCATTTACTAATATCCGCGGGCTTAGAACTAACTTAGATGATGTTGAGTCATTTCTCCTTGTAAACACCCCGGATATCTTAGCATTAAGTGAAACTAACCTTCACTCCTCCATTCCCTCTAACCACTTTAACATGCCTGGTTATCTCCCACTCTACCGTAAGGACTCGGACAGACATATGCATGGACTTGGAGTCTATATTCGAAACACCCTCCCCCTAACTAGAGAAATAAAACTAGAATCAGAGGGCCAGGCCTTTATGTGCTTCAGACTAAATATGCAACACAATATTAGCTACTTGTATTTTCTCTACCGCTCTCCCTCAAACCAAGACTGTACCCTAATAAACGAAGTCTCTGACAGCATAGATATAGCACTCTCCCTCGATACTAGCGCACAAATACATGTATTTGGTGACTTCAATGTCCACCACAGTAACTGGTTAGGATTCTCAAATCACACAGACGTAGCTGGTAGCACAACTCATAGCTTCTCTATATCTCATTCCCTATCTCAGTTGGTTACATTTCCGACACGTTTCCCAGACCAGCACGATCAACATGCCTCACTTCTAGATCTCTTTCTGACAACAGTTCCCAATGACTGTACAACAAATGCCCACAGCCCACTCGGGAATGCTGATCACGCTGTGATAATGGTAGAAATCAGCCTAAATTCTCGCCCTAAAACTGAAGACCCACTTCTCAAAACAACGAGGTATTACAAAAAGGCTGATTGGGAAGCCATCAGGGAGCTCATCAGAGATGCCCCATGGCAAAATATCTTTACTCTTCCAGCGGAACAGTGTGCAAATGAGACAACTGAATGGTTCAAAACTGCTATTGAAGCACATGTTCCCGCACGGAAATACTATAGCAAGCCCCACTCTCCCCAATGGTTTACTTCTGCTTGTGCAGCTGCCATTTGTCAAAGGCAGCATGCGTTCCGCAGATTCAACCGACATAAGTCCAGCTCAAATAAACAGAAGTTTATAGAAGCTAGAAATAATTGTAAGAGAGTGATAGACACAGCTAAGACAGATTACTCTGAAACCACCAGAAAGCGCATCGAAGCACAGAAATTAGGAACCCGGGATTTTTGGAAAATCTACAACAGCGTAGTTAATAATGGACAGTCAATTATTCCCCCACTAACAAACAATCATGAGGTTGCTTGCACGGCAACTGACAAGGCTAATCTGCTGCCAGTTGGTTTGCCTCAAACTCCACACTGAACTCGGTACACCACTCACTCCCTGATTTTCCTCTGCGAGCAGACGCCACACTTGACGATTTGAAAATCACCCCTTCTCAGGTACATGCTATTATAAAAAACCTAGACACCTCAAAAGCATGTGGACCAGATCTCATGCCGGCTGTGCTATTAAAAAAATGCTCTGCCGAGGTTGCTCCAGTTCTGTCCAAACTTTACAATAAATGCCTTAACGAATCTTGTTTTCCCGACTGCTGGAAAACCGCCTCTGTGGTACCAGTCTTCAAGAATTCTGGTGAAAGAACTGACCCACTAAATTATCGCCCCATTAGCCTCCTCCCGCTTTTCACCAAAATATTTGAGTCCTTAGTTAATCAAGCCCTAGTCCAGCACCTAACAGCTGCTAAACTCCTGACTGACAAACAATATGGATTCAGGCAAGCCCGTTCAACAGCAGATATCTTAACTGTAGTTTCTGAACATATATACCGTTCATTGGATAAAACAGGGGAGGGTAGAGCGGTGGCCCTTGATATATCTAAGGCTTTTGACAGGGTATGGCACGATGGTCTTCTAAGGAAAATTAGATCATATGGAATCACTGGAAGAATTCATAATGTAATTAAATCCTTCTTAAGTAATAGAAAAATCAAAGTTGTCCTCGACGGACATACATCCAAACAATATGACATAAATGCAGGAGTACCTCAGGGGTCTATCCTTGGACCTCTATTATTCCTGATATTCATAAACGACCTCCCTGATAATATTGTTTCGGAGATGGGTATATTTGCCGATGACACCACTCTCTATAACAGATATGAGGGGAAAACAAATGAACACATATCCAAGGAAATGGCAGAAACACTAGAGGACGACCTCCAATCCGTAGTGGAATGGGGACAAAAATGGTTGGTCACATTCAATGCTGCTAAGACTAAGCTTGTTTCCTTCAATAACTACAAGAAACCTTCTCTACCACCAATAGAAATGGCCAAGAACACATTGCCTGAAAGTACTTCTTTTAGACTCCTCGGCCTAACGTTTACAGGGAATATGAACTGGAATAGATACATTGAGAGCATTGCCAAGGCTGCTGCAAGGAAGGTTGGCTCCCTCTACCGTGCTAGAAAACTACTTACGCCTGCCAGTATCCTATACCTCTATAAGGCAACCATTCGCCCATGTATGGAGTACTGTTGTCACATCTGGGCTGGTGCATCTGCTGCTTGTCTCTCGCTTCTGGACAGGGTTCAAAAAAGAGTCGCCAACCTGATAGGTCCTGAACTGTCATCTAGGCTTAAACCTCTGTCCCATCGACGAGATGTTGCATCCCTCTGCCTGTTCTACAAATACTTTAATGGTGAATGCTCTGACGAACTGCAAACACTTGTACCTCCCCGACGTAACTACCCCCGACAAACCCGACAAGCTACTAAGTCTCATCCCTTTACAGTAGAGATCCCTAGGTGCAAGAAAGCTTTTTACTCCAATAGTTTCTTCCCCAGAACTGCGGGTCTTTGGAACTCCCTTCCGGGATTCTGCTTTCCCAACTGCAATGATATGCAGAAGTTCAAGTGTAATGTTAACAAACATCTTTCTACTCTTCTCCCTTCATAATGACCCCGCTAATTAATTCCCTAATAGTAGCCCCCTGCTTCAAAGTGGCACTGTGCCTTGTTTGGGGTGAAAATTGAATAAAAAAAAAAAAAAAAAAAAAAAAAAAAAGCTTGGCGACCTCATGCACGGATATTTGTATGTTACCTAGCTTGTTCTGTGTTATAGAAGGAAATATAGGGAGTTGATGGCCTTCATCGCATAGGGTAGAATTAGCTGCAAAGTTCTTGGCAAAAAGTTTGGCCTTGTCTGACGCTGCCGAGATGACCTCTGGTCCATTGATAATGGTTGGGATAGAACGCACACTTCTGTTCAGGATCCTATTTGTTATTTGCCAAAACTGGTGGGATCCAAGCCGCTGATCAGCTACCTTGGATTTAACAGACTGGGCATATAGCTCTCTTGCATTTTATGACAGGGGCGCGTTCGAAATGAATGTTTCTGCTTAGAGTACAACTGAACCATGATCCAGGATACTTGACTTTTTCATTTTCAAGTCGTTATATATAAAAAAAATAATTTTATAAAATCAACAGTCGGTTGTCTACAGTGCAATCTAAAATACAATGTATTGTGAAGTAAGTCACTGTGGAGAGGCATGTGAAGCTGCCTCCTTCAGTGCACCACAATGGGTTCCCAATTACAAACAATCAATCAATTTGATTTAAAAATGGGCGATTTTGCTGGTTTCGATGACAATCAAAATATAGGAGGGTGAAACATTCATTGATCATCATTCAATCCCAGGCAACGTCGGGTCTCCTTCCTAGTAGAGAATAAGTTCATGAGTCAGAATGAAAGTAAGGGTTTGAGAGTCCATAATATCATAAATGTTGTGTTTGTATGGAACAGAGAAGAGTACATGACATGAGAATGTGCATATAAAGTTTGTTAGTTTAAAGTCCTTCATATGTGGTTTGTAAGTTTATGTTGAACTGATAACATTAATTTCTGTTCCAAAGTGCGAAGTGGGTTGAAATGTATAATGCACACCCCAAAATCACATCTATATGCTTATATATATATATATATATATATATATATATATATATATATATATATATATATATGTGTGTGTGTGTGTGTGTGTGTGTGTGTGTGTGTATATATATATATATGATGATGATGATTGCAACGTCTTGTCAGACGAGTGCCACTCCCTCAGACATTTAAAATCAATGAGCCCAAATGCCTGAGGGAGTATCTATACAAAGATGATGTTACAAAGTCTTAGCTTTGTACGACAGCTAAGTCTCTCTCTCGGTTCAAAATGTTGAGATCCAGCAACAAGCAAGAGCAAGATAGCCAGCAACAAATTAAACTGCAGACCAGCTTAATGCGGGTACTGGTCTCCCGCTTTATGGTTTTTTAAATCAGAGATTTGCTTCTCCTAGAAAGGTTGCCTTCACCACGGCTTACGTACATATATATACACACTATATGCACACACACGCACACACAGGGAAAATGTTTTGAAGGTTAAAACAATTGAGTTAACAAGAAAGTTCTTGTGGAATTTTTAATTTTGATTTCAAATGATGTATTTTGAATAAGTTTTTGTTATAATACCTTTATTTTATATATCATTTTAAAGAGCGTCTTTGATCTATCTAATCGTTTAAATTACAATCGTTTTAAACCAATTTTGTCTTCTTTTCATTCAGAATGTTGATGGAAAAAAAGCAAATTTGCACAATTTTCTGATTTCAATTCAAACTAGGCTGAAAAGCTGCTGAAAAGCTGCTGAAAAAGCTTGCAATATCAACAAAACATTTGACCCAGGAACAATGGTGGTTTAAGAAATATTGTGACAGTGATGAGTCTTGAAGATGATGAGCGTAGTGGTTGGCTATCGGATGTTGATAACGATCAGTTAAAAGCCTTAGTTGGAGCCAATCCACACACACAACTGTTCAAGAACTTGCTTCTGAATTGGATGTAACATTTACAACAATTTCCAATCACTTGAGAGAGATTGGAAAGACAAAAAATTGGTAAATGGGTGCATTAAACGCATTAAACAACAACCAAAAGAAACGCTTGTATGAAGTGTCATCTTCCCTTCTTTTACGCAACAAGAACGACCCGTTTCTCGACTGGATTGTGACTTGCAATGAAAAGTGGGTCCTTTATGACAACCGGTGACGATCAGTTCAGCTTAATCGGGTTAGATATTGACAAAGCTCCACAACACTTCTCAAATCGTTCACTTCCCAAATCTTTCACGAGAAACACCCGTCTGGCTGAAACTACTATCAATAATTTTCCCCACTCTTTATCTGTGCCTAAATCCAAACATAGATTCCATGAGCAAAGCTTCTTTCTTAGAACTGCACGCCAGTGGAACTCTCTGCCACTTGCCTGTTTCCCACCTGACTACAACTTGGACGTCTTCAAGTTCAACATAAATAAATTCCTGACAAACCGCTCCCTTAAGACACTCTATCAAAACCCCCAATACTAATGATTACTACAATACTATCTCATTGATTACTGTACACGCAATAACCCTTATCCCTGAGTGGCCTTGGGCTTTGATAAGTGGTGACCCTATGTAAAAAAAAAAAAACAAACTAAAGTTGCACCAAAAGAAGATCCTCCTGACTGTTTGGTGGTCTACGACTGGTCTCATCGATTACAGTTTTTGAATGTAGGCAAAACCATTATGGCAGATAAGTACTGTCAACAAATGGATGAAATGCATCAGAAATTTCAGCAACAACACCCAACATTAGTCAACAGAAAAGACCCAATTCTCTTCCATGGTAATGCACAACCGCACATTGCTAAACTGACTCTGCAGAAATTGAACAAATTGGGCTACGAAACACTGCCTCATCCGCCATACTCTCCAGACCTCTCACCTACCGACTATTACTTTTTCTAAGCATTTCGACAACTTTCTATCTGAGAAATGTTTTAAAAACCTAAGCAATATCAAAAATACCTTCAACAATTTCATCGCCACCAGAACGCAAGATTTTTACGTTACTGGCATAAATACACTTGTTTTGCGTTGGCAAAAGTGTGTTGATTCTGATGATGCTTATTTCAATTAATAAATTTGTGTTTGAGCCGAGATATGTTCATCTAAATTTAAAAGTTAAAAACTGCAAGAACTTTCTTGTCAATCTGATATGAAGAATAAAAATAAATGTCCTACTTGTGGAGAACGGAAAAGAATTCATATGGGTGTTTGGAATAATATCATCCGTGCCAACCCTACATCCAACAAATCCCTTCAACATCTATCCTGTATTCGATTTTTACACAGTGTGTGTATGGAGGGGTAATGAAATATTTATACATGAAGTAACGGTTTCATTTGAGGAAATTTTGACTATGCACACCAGCACAAATTGAAACGTTATGAAGATCTACGAGAAATAGCTAGAAAACAATTATCGAGTTGTGTGTGTGTGGGGGGGGGGTACCGACCAATATTTTAGGAAGATTTTGCCAGATTATTAATTACGTTACGAAAGAATGAGGGTGTGGATCAGTTAAGTCCCATTGCTGATAAGAAAAACTGAAAGCTGTCCTAATTTTTATGGCTTGGAAATGATAAATACGATTGTGATCGTTAATCTGAAAATGAAATGACTAACGACATATTTGCGAAGATTTGCTTCAAGATAAGATTTATAAGATTTATAAGATTTATAAGATATTGGAAATGTCAGGTAAAAAGCCTGTCTTATCCACCGGAGTTCTATAGAATAAACAGAAACTTTTAATGTCTATATTTAATTAAAAAAAAAAAAAAAAAAAGTCTACACAACATCGATATGCAAGGGAGGTAATAAAGGGAGATAGCAAAAATTCGAATTACTTCCCTTCCATTACAAACGGACAAAAAAACGCATTGCTGGGTCCCCCAAACTTGAATCTAAAGTACGTTAACACCCCTTCCTCAACATATACGTGTGAAGAAATAAACGTATTATTTTTTATAACCAAAAATTAAAAAATTATCCAATTTTAATAACATTTTCAGCATTTTTTTATTGAATGAATGGCAGAGTCACTAAGAAAAAATTGTGTAGGTATTAATTTTTTTTTATATGATTATATGAGTAATCTTTTCAAGTTGAAATTTATTGAGAAATACACATTTTGTATGACATTTTAAATATGTAAACATTAGATAAAATTATTCAATATGATCCAAATGGACGGCCATTTTGGATAACTTGTTATTCTTTAATAGGGCTCAGGGGATTGAGTCTCTACTGTTCAAGGTGTGCAGTGTCTGAAGATATCAGTTTCAATCCTACCCCAAACCGGCCAGAGGATTAGTTGGCCAAAACGTGGTGAGACAATCAGTATGGAAGGCAGTAATGAATGAAGATACAGTTCATGAAAAATCTGAGTGAGGTCATAAGCAATGGAGAAATCATGACAGAACATCCCCTCATCATTTGTCTTGTTTGAGTGGGTCAAGCATTCTACATTGTGAACACTGAAGTCTCCACATACGTGAATGTTAGCTGAAGGATAAACTGTTAGAACTTGGTCAATTTTCTCAGATATGCTTTTAAAGATAGTAATTTCGCTGTTGTATGGGGCGAGCAAGTGCAACCCGGAAGGATATAAAGGGTAAATTAGGGTCTTCTCTGGAGATGCCATACCACATGGAAAGCCATCTTTAATGTAGCCACATATTCCATGCCCATGGCGAGCTTGGGAATCAGATTTGGATGTTAAGTTAGAATAACCTTTAATTACGAACTTATCTAGGGAAATGGTTGGTCACATGCTAGTTTCGTTTAGGAATAATAAGTCTGGTTCAGTCTCCTGTAATTGGGTTTCAGCCTCTGGAATGTTGAAATTTAGACCCCTGATGTTGAAGAAGGAAACATCGTAGCAGGGGTCTACGTTGGAAGATGGAGTTCTGAGTTTATTCGTGTATTTTTTCTAGAGATTTTCATGATGAAGTTTGAGATTTGTGGAACAGGTCGACAGACTTGGTTAGAGCATGATAGAGAGGGAAAGTAAGAGAGAAAAAGAAACAGAAATTTCTTTTTTTTTTTGTAGTACATGATAAGGTAAAGCTGTAACAATTATCCACTAATATGGCATCGAAAAGTCCCACCAGAAGCTACTGCATGGTCCAGAATCCATCCAGCAAATGGCAATACAGCAGCCCTAGTACTTTAGACCTGCTGATAGGACAGCCTCCTTAGTGATTAATCCAAGGGTCGGGTCCCTAACTATCATATATACCATTTTATATATATATATATATATATATATATATATATATATATATATATATATATATATATATATATATATATTACATTTTCACCCCAAACAAGGTACATTGTCATTTTGATGTAGAGGGCTACTATCAGGGACATAAGCAACAGGGGTACTATGTAGGGAGTTGGACAGCAAAATGTCGGTTCACATTGCACTTGAACTTCTGCATGTCAGTAAAGTTGGGAAAGCAGGGACCCTGAAGGGAATTCCAAAGTCTAGCAGTTCTGGGGAAGAAACTACTGGAATAGAAGGCTCTCTTACATTTAGGGATCTCTACTGTGAAGGGGTGGGATTTAGCTGCTTGTCGACTTTGTCGGGGGTATTTATGTCAAGGGGGTACAAGTGCTTGCAGTTCGTCAGAGCATTCACCGTTAAAGTACTTGTAGAACAGGCAGAGGGATGCGACATTTCATCGATAGGACAGAGGCTGAAGCTTAGATGACAGTTCAGGACCTATCAGGTTGGCAATTCTCTTTTGAACAAGGGAGTAGTAGCAGATGCATCAGCCCAAATATGACAACAATACGTCATACATGTGCGAATGGTGGCCTTATAGAGGTACAGTATACTTTCAGGCGTTAGTAGCTTTCTAGCACGGTAAAGAAAGACTACCTTCTTCACAGCGGTCCTGGCAATACTCTCAATGTAATTTTTCTAACTCATGTTTCCTGTGAACGTTAGGCTGAGGAGTTTAAAAGATGTACTTTCAGATAAAGAATCCTAGGTCATAGCTATTGGTGGTAGAGACGGTTTCTTGTAATTATTGCCATGATTTCTCTATTGCTTATGACCTCACTCAGATTGTTCACGAACCCACCCGTGTGCCCGATACTGACGGCCAGTATGCAAGTCTCCTAGAACTTTTTCTCACAACTTGCCCTGAATTGTGTTCAGCTTCTGTTCTGTCTTTATTTGGATCTTCCGATCACTCTGTTGTATCAGTTAAGACAAAAATTGAAATGTAATAAATCCTCAGATGTACCCCTCCATCGTACAGTATATTGATACTCTATGGCTGCCTGGGATAGCTTCCGTACGTTTATATCAGATCTACCTCTGCATTCCCTGTTTAAAAAGGATGTGTTCTCTATAGTATCAGACCTTACGGAATGGTTAATTGTAGGTATAGACCGTTTGATACCCGCGGAAAAATTTCAGCAAAAACCTAACAGCCAACCGTGGTTCTCTCCAGAATGTGCTGCTGCCATTGTGCACAGAAATCTCTTTTTCCATTGCTTCCAACCTAATAGATGTACTGAGACAAAAGTCGCTTTCAGGACTGCCAGCAACTACTGTAAAAAAGTAATAAAGAATGCTCAGTCCGTTAAGTCCAAAGTAGCTGAGCAGTGGCTTGGTACCCATCAGTTTAGCAAATAGCAAACAGAATCCTGAACAGAAATGTGTGTTCTATCCCAATTATTATAAATAGACCTGACGTAATCTCGTCAGCATCAGACAAAGCCAAACTCTTTGCAGCTAATTCTAACCTTTGCGACCAAGGCCGCCAACCCCCAATATTTCCTCCTGTATCAGAAAACATGCTATGTGATATACAAATATCTGTACGTGATGTTGCCAAGCTAATCAAAAACCTTGATTCCAGTAAAACAACCGGTATTCCAATTATATTACTCAAAAAACTTCAACCAGAACTAGCACCCATACTTACAAAACTGTTTAAACGTTGTCTTAATGAGAATTGCTTCCCATCACCCTGGAAAATCTCATCAGTATGCCCTGTATTTATGAATTCAGGTGATCAGTCATCTCCCTCTCAGTATAGGCCAATAAGTCTCCTGTGCGTCATGAGTAAGTTGCTGGAATCTGTGTTAAATAGAGAAGGAATCAACGATCCCAGCAAAAATAATCTTCTTAGTGACACACAATATGGTTTCCATTCTGCTAGATCTACAACAGATGGAGGCAACCTTTTTAGGGCAATTGCTCTTGACATATCAAAGGCCTTTGATAGGGTATGGCATAAAGGTCTACTTCACAGTATCTCCAGTTACAGTATAGCTGGAAATGTCCTCCAATTAGTAAATCATTTCTCTCTGATAGGTTCATAAAAGTAGTAGTTGATGGGCAAAAATCAGAAGCTCACAGTATTAATGCTGGGCTCAACTCTCTTCCTAATCTACATTAATGATCTTCCAAATCACATCCTTACATCATTCGTAGACATTTATGCTAATGACACTACCCAACTATTTTACTATTTAAATATTTGCCAATTTTACGATAGATTTTTTTCTTTTGTGTTTATTTTTATTCTTCTATTTTTCAACCTTCTTAGTGACACTCAATATGGTTTCCGTTCTGCTAGATCTACAGCAGATGTCCTTACAGTTATATCGCATAGGATTAGCAAATCTCTCGACGGTGGCAATCTTTCTAGGGCAATTGCTCTTGACATATCTAAAGCCTTTGATAGGGTATGGCATAAAGGTTTACTTCATAAGATCGCTAGCTATGGTATAGCTGGAAAAGTCTTCTCAATTATTAAATCATTTCTTTCTGATAGGTTCATAAGAGTAGTAGTTGAGGGGCAAAAATCAGAAGCTCACAGTATTAATGCCGGTGTCCCTCAGGGATCCATCCTGGGCCCAACTCTTTTCCTGATCTACATTAATGATCTTCCAAATCATATCCTTACATCATTTGTAGACATTTATGCTGACGACACTACCATTTATGGTACCACATCTAAGACAGTAAACGACCAAGTTCTCTCCAATTCTCTCTCTTCTGATCTTGAGCACGTAGTACAATGGGGAAAGGAGTGGCTGGTTACTTTTAATGCATCTAAAACCAAGCTTCTCTCTTTACATCATCAACATTCTAATCCACATTTGTCATCAATTGAAATGAATGGCTCTCGTCTTCAGGAGGCCTCAAGTTTTGACAAGCTTCTGGGCTTGACCATTACTCCTGATCTTAAATGGAACACGTATATCAAATCTGTTGCCAAGGCCGCTGGAAAAATGGTGGGATCTTTCTATCGATCCAGTAGATATCTCACTGCTGATGCTATTCTCTATCTATATAAGAGCCAGGTACGTCCAAGGATGGAATACTGTTGCCACATCTGGGCAGGAGCTGCTAGAAAGGACTTGTCCTGCCTTGATAGAGTTCAAAATAGACTTCGTAGCCTCGTAGGAGATGTCCTTTTCTCCTCCTTGCAACCTCTATCTCACAGAAGAGATGTTGCGAGTTTGTCTCTGATGTATCGTTATTTTCATGGAAAGTGTTCAACTGAGCTTCAATCTATGGTCCCTCCTCGCCAAACTTTCACAAGAAACACTCGTCTAGCTGTAAACACTATCAATAATTTCCCCCACTCTTTATCTGTGCCTAAACCTAAACGTAGATTCCATGAACAAAGCTTCTTTCTTAGAACTGCACGCCTGTGGAATTGTCTTCCGTTTTCCTGCTTTCCGGCTGACTACAATATGGTTGTGTTCAAGTCTAAAGTAAATAAGTTCTTGATGAGCCGTTCCATATAAGTTATTAAATTTACCAAATTTTCATTACTAATGATTACTATATTGACCAATTTCTACTGTACACTCTTTAACCCTTATCCTTGAGTGGCCTCTGGGCCTTGATAATGTGGTGATGCCTTTGTAAAAAAAAAAAAAAAAAAAAAAAAATTAGAATTAACTGTACTATCTGTTCACATACTAACGTTCATCTTTTCTGCCCTCGAGAACTAGTTTAGAATTCATACAATATGGGAACCGTTAATTATAAATAATAGATAATAAGTAGTACTATAACAGGTACTGTTTAACTCTAAAAAACAAAACAATATATATATATATATATATATATATATATATATATATATATATATGGTAGAACATCTAAGACCGTAAACGACCAAGTTCTCTCTGATTCTCTCTCTTCTGATCTTGAGCACGTGGTACAATGGGGAAAGGAGTGGCTGGTTACTTTTAATGCATCTAAAACCAAGCTTTTATCTTTACATCATCAATGCTTTGATCCCCATCTGGCATCAATTGAAATGAATGGCTCTCGTCTTGGGGAGGCCTCATGTTTTGACAAGCTTCTGGGCTTGACCTTTGCTCCTGATCTGAAATGGAACATGTACATCAAATCTGTTGCCAAGGCCGCTGGAAAAATAGTGGGATCCTTCTGTCGATCCAGTAGATATCTCACTGCTGATGCAATTCTCTATCTATATAAGAGCCAGGTACGTCCAAGGATGGAGTACTGTTGCCACATCTGGCAGGAGCTGCTAGAAAGGACTTATCCTGCCTGATAGAGTTCAAAATAGACTTTGTAGCCTCGTAGGCGATGTCCTTGTCTCTTCCCTGCAACCTCTGTCTCACAGAAGAGATGTTGCGAGTTTGTCTTTGCTTTATTGTTATTTTCATGGCAAGTGCTTGACTGAGCTTCAATCTATGGTTCCCCCCCTCACCAAAATTTCACAAGAAAAACTCGGCTAGCTGAAAACACTATCAATAATTTCCCCCACTCTTTATCTGTGCCTAAACCTAAATGTAGATTCCATGAACAAAGCTTCTTTCTTAGAACTGCATGCCTGTGGAACTGTCTTCCGTTTTTCTGCTTTTCAGCTAACTACAATATGGTTGTCTTCAAGTCCAATGTAAACAAGTTCTTGATGAGCCGTTTCACTTAAGTTAGAAAACAACCGAATTCATGTCAACTTATGTCACGGTAACATATATTGAGCGAATTTCTAACAGTATTTTGTCTAGTTTATTATTTATAATACCTTTTCCCAAACGTACCCTCTCCGAGAGAGAGTCGGCTGCCATTTTGAATTTTCCAATACATCGGTAAACACTGCATGTTTTTCGAGCTGAATAAACATGTTACACGGAATAAAAACACAAAAAATATATCCAGTTAGGTAGAAAAGTAACTTATCTTGTCTTTGATAACATTTATTTGTTCTATATTTGTTTTTTGACAACTTTTTCGAATCTATGTGTACAGTAATACAAACCCAAAAATGAAATACGTAAATAAATAATTTTATGGCTAAACGACGAGCGACAATCTCTCGATGACATTAAAATTTAAAGATGGCGTAACTAAAAGAAAACACAATTGCAACTTCCCTTCTAATTTTCAAATTTAAATTGACAAGACATCATATCCCATTCTCGCCTCTAGCCATGACTTGCCTGAGCTCTAATCTATGGTCTCCTTTCGCTCAAACTTTCACAAGAAACACTCGTTTAGCTGAAAACACTATCAATAATTCTCCCCACTCTTTATCTGTGCCTAAAACGTAGATTCCATGAACAAAGTTTCTTTCTTAGAACTGCACACATGTGGAACTGTCTTCCGTTTGCCTGCTTTCCAGCTGACTACAATATGGTCGTCTTCAAGTCCAACATAAACAAGTTCTTGATGAGCCGTTCCCCTTCAATAATACAATTTACCAAGTTTTCGCTTCTAACGATTACTATGTCATTTCCCATTGACCACTGTACACTTATTAACCTTATCTTCGAGTGGCCTCTGGCCTTGATAAGCAGCGATCCTTTGTAAAAAAAAAAAAAAAAGAAAGAAAAAACTTTGGTGAAAATAATTTGAAGGACAAAAGAGATAATTCCAAATAGTTCAAACTTTTGCGAGAGCCATTGTTGTTAACGTGAGGAGGGAGTGCATCAACGTACGTCTTCGTACGTGCGTAAACAAAAAAATGTCATGTCGGCGGTGTAAGCAGTCACCCTATCGCTTGAAGACAGATGGGTGGTGTCAAGGAAGAGAGAGGAGGCGGGGGGGGGGAGATTCACACGTGCTGATTACATTTGACCTATACAGGAGTAGGAAATTATTATTTTGTTAATTAAAAGTATAAAAGTAAAAAAATTAAAAAAGATAAAATTAAAACCACTTTCTTTAATTAATTTAAATTAGTTTCCAAATGCCTTTTAGTAAAATACGCATAAACAAAAGAGTAAAAAAAAATAACTATTAAATAAAAAGAAATTATTTCAGTATTTTATATTTATAAAACTAAAAATAAATTTTGTTTAAGAATAACAACAACCATGAATTCATTTGAAGCCCTAAAGTCTTGTTTAATCTCGCGTGTTAAGCATCATTCAAATATCAGCTGTTGTGAATTTGATCGAAGAGTGATCGTTCAGCTTTCAACTACGGATGTCCAAAACAACAACAATAAAATAGAGAAAATGGGAGAAATAAATATTAAGGTGTTACAAAAGTGATCCGACGAGGGAAACATTAGTCACGATGTCGACTTTGAATGTGTATTATCCAGCTTTCCCAATTGGGTCTTTTGAATGACACAGAAATATGTTTCCGCTGAGAAGGATCTCTCTTCGTCCAAACGAAGACCAAACAGATATTACACTTTGATCCAGCACAAAAGTCTGGAAGTGATTGGAAATGATCGTTAAGCAACTTAATTTATTCTTAATTTTGATTTAAAATGTCATTTGGAACTATTTACTCAAAGAAGACAACAATTATTTGGTTTTCGAGCTAAGTTCCACAGCGTTATCACTCATAATCAAGGATTTGTCTCACGTGACTGAAAACGAACCAATCAAGACTAACCATTTGAAATGGCAGGAAAAATGTTTGCTTTAAATATTAAAAAGAAAGTGAGAAAAAACTCCAACTATTTTACTCTTTAAATATTTGCCAATTTTACGATAGATTTTTTTCTTTTGTGTTTATTTCTTATTCTTCTATTTTTTAAATTAGAATTAAGTGTACTATCTGTTCCCATACTAACGTTCATCTTTTCTGTCCTTGAGAACTAGTTTAGAATTTAACACAATATGGGAACCGTTAATTATAAATAATAGATAATAAGTAGTACTATAACAGGTACTGTTTAACTCTAAAAAAAACAAAACAATATATATATATATATATATATATATATATATATATATATATATATATATATATATATATATGAGAGAGAGAGAGCGAGAGAGAGAGAGAGAGATACTAGTGGGACCCGCTAACCGGCGTTGCCCGGTGAAAGCCTCCCCCACCACCATCACCACCACTTGCAAAAAAGTAAACTACAGTTGTTGGTGGCCACTGTCATCCTTGAACAAGTGCGGACACTGGCGGTCATGGCTGAAATAAAATAATCTGGTTTTCACTGGCGATTAGTGCTGGTTTGGGGCAATACCTTGCAGGTGCTGTTTGAATCTAAAAAAAAAAGCAATTTAGGGAATGCGTAAATCAGTATAAATTAATAAAATTTTGCTGCTTGTCAGGTTTATTGGGGGTTATAATGTTGAGGGGGTACAAGGGCTTGTAGTTCGTCAGAGCACCCACTATTAAGATACTTGTAAAACAAGCAGAGGGATGCAATATTTTGTTGATGAGCCAGAGGTTGAAGCCTAGATGACAGTTCAGGACCTATCAGGTAGGCGCCTCTCTTTTGAACCCTGTCCAGGAGCGAGAGATTAGTAGGAGATGCACCAGGCCAAATGTGACAACAATACTCCATACATAGGCGAATGGTGGCCTTGTAGAGGTACAGGATATTTTCAGGTGTAAGTAACTTTCGAGCACGGTAGAGAGAACTGACTTTTCTCCAAGTGACCCTGGCAATGCTCTCAATGTATCTGTTCCAACTCATGTTCCTTGTGAATATTAAGCCAAGGAGTTTAAAAGAAGTACTTTCAGGTAATCTTTAGCCATAGCTATTAGTAGTTGAGAAGGTAATTATTGAAGGAAACAAGCTTAGTCTTGGCAGCATTAAATGTGACCATTCATTTTTGTCCCCATTCCACTACAGATTGGAGGTCTTCCTCTAGTGTTTCTGCCATTTCCTTAGATATGTGTTCATTTGCTTTCCCCTCGTGCCTTTTAAAGAGCATGGTGTCATCAGCAAATACACCCATCCCACAGATAATTTTATCAGGGAGGTCATTTATGAATATTAAGAATAATAAAGGTCAAGGATAGACCCCTGAGGTACTCCCGCATTTATATCGTATTGTTAGAATGTATGACCGTCTAGGTCAACCTGGATTCTTCTCTTATTTAAGAAGGATTTAAGTTATGTTAAGTATTCATCCAATGATACCATATGATTTGATTTTCCTGAGAAGACCATCATGCTATACCCTGTCAAAAGCCTTAGATATATCTTGGGCTACCACTCTCCCCTGCTCGCTTGCCTAAATCCATATTGTTGGTCGGTCAGAAGTTTAGCAGCTGTAAGGTGATGGACAAGAGCTTGGTTAATTATGGACTCAAATATTTTGGCTAAAAGCGTGTTACAAAGTTGAGTGCGAGATCTCATTTCGATTTATAAAACTTTCTCGCAAAGAAAACAACAAATTAGCAGGAGCCGCAAATACATTATGGAATTAGAATGGACAGCCCCAACCATGACAAATAATAGCAGCAGCAACAGCAGTTAAAAACAACAATATTAACAAATCTTTACAAAATACCAAAATACTCAATTCTGATTGGTTAATTTCCAAAAGTTTGATTCGCTGTCAAAATCCAACTTTGATCAATCAGAAAAGACTTGCTATGGGAGCTGGGTACCTGCTAAATTTACGTTTAAATAGCGAGAAGCCAAACTGATCTGAAGTTTTTGGCTCGATAGAATCTGGCGCACGCTGCACAAACCCCTGTCAGTGGAGAACCCAATTTCAAAATCAAAGAGAACAACCAACTTTAACCTTGGCCAGTTTGGTCAAGGGTCTTGACTAACACCAAGAGATGAGCAGTATTACAACTTCATCAGTCTACCACCGACCAATACTGACTTCCACACCAGACCACTGGTCAAATCCTAATGATCAACAAATCCATCAAAGGCGCTGCTACTAGATGCTGCTACTATGTACACAAGCATAAATGACAGCTTGCACAAGGGGAGAGACAGCTGCGAAAAAAGTCTCGATATCGCTGACTAGCAGACAACAAATCTGTATCATGTGAGGAACAACAAAGCCGTGAAGCATAACTGACTAACTGCCCCCATCTAAACGTGAGAAGAACAACATTTTCATAACAAGTAGCCGACAAATCTGTTAAGTTGCTTTCCTTAACGTTTCCCATCGAAAAACAAACTCCTATTCTCCGAGATTGTTATCAAAAGCACCTAGCATAAAGAATAACACATATTGACATATTTTATTAACAAACTTTTATCCTTCGATATTGTTATCAAAAACAACACCACAAGCAATAACAAATATTGACATACTTTATTAACAAAAGATGCGAATCGCCAATAAAGACTATGCTGAAATGAATAACCTTAACAGCAGGGACAAACTGTTGTTGAACTGAAGAACACTTTATTTTATTTTGCTTTTCTTCAGTTTGTTTTTAAAATAAACGATTGAGCATTCAATCGCGTAAAATTAAATTTATATTGTTTGTCTGGTCCTTTCCCGCCACTATACACTATTCATAATAGAACAAGCCGGAGGAGGGTTAGGGTGAGGGTTAGGGTTAGGGTGAGGGTTAGGGTTAGGGTTAGGGTTAGGGTGATAATTTAATAGATCAGTTCTTTCCCCAGAATTCTTGTAAACTACAAAAGCAGTTTTCGAGCAGTCAGGAAAGCAAGATTCGTTAAGGCATTTGTTGTAAAGTTTGGAGGGGACTGGAGCAACCTCAGCAGAGCATTTTTTAATAGCACAGCCCGGGATGAGATCTGCTCCACATGCTTTTGAAGTGTCTAGGTTTTTTATGATATCATGTACTTGAGAAAGGGTAATTTTCAGATCATCTAGTGTGGCGTCTGTCCACAAAGGAAAGTCAGGGAGAGAATGGCTTGGAGTTGGAGGCAAACTGATGGACAAGCCTGTTAGCATTCTCGGTTGCCGTGTAAACAACCTCTTGATTGTTGGATAGTGGGGGAATTTTGATTGCCCATTATTTACTACACTGTTGTAGATTTTCCAGAAACTGCGGGTTCCTAGTTTTTGTGCTTCGATGCGTTTTCTTGTTTTGATATATTCTCTCTTAACTGTCACTATTTCTTTCTTACAATTACTTCTAGCTTCTATAAACTTTTGTCTGTTTGTATTGGACTTATGTTGGTTAAATCTGTAGTATGCATGCTACCTTTGAGCAATGGCAGCTGCACAAGTAGAAGTAAACCATTGAGGAAAGTGCGGCTTGCTATAGAATTTCTGTGTGGGAACATGTGCTTCAATTGCCATTTGGAACTATTCAGTGGTCCCATTTGTGCACTGTTCAGTAGGAAGAGAAAAGATATTTTCCCATGAGGCATCTCTGATGAGATCCCTGATGGCTTCCCAGTCAGCCTTCTTAGAATACCTTGTCGTTTTGAGCAATGGCCCAAAACTCACAACCAGGCTTGTTGATCTTGCTGATCTGGGAAACGTGTCGGAAACGTAACCACCTGTGATAGGGAATGAGATATAGAGAAGCAAAGGAAAACATTTTTTTTCAGGGCAGATTTTTATTTGGGGTGGGATAGTGCCGTGTCAGTATTTTGTACATGTTTACATTCCAAAACTATTGCTGTGTTTACATTTTTTTGAGTGTTTCACACGTGCAAGCAAAGACAGAGAAGACGTTATGTATAGAAAGTTATTTACTTGTGCATGTTTGTTCGAGTAAATAAGGTTATCAGTATTTAATTGTCTGTTTATGGGCAGTTAATATGTTTGTATTTCTTCTTTTTTTGGCACTAGTGTCTTATGGGGAGAGCGATGCCATTTTTATAAACTTTTAGAAGTGTTCGTGTATTTAGGAATTAGTTTCATTCTGAAATATGAGAATGGCAGGTCTCAGCCAATCGGAAAGAGCGGATCATGGCTAGGGAGCCATTATTATTTAGAATTCAGAAATGGGAAAGAATGTGTTATGTCTATGTATGTCTTAGCCAGTTATGGAGGCTGGATTCGAGATCACACTCGACAGCATTCAGCTGTGTAAGAAATACCTGCAAGCTATCCTGGACTTCCCAGCACTAAAAAGCATCACAGACATGCACTTATTGTTCAGTCTGATGAACCAGGTGTCTTATGCAGCATGGTGAACAAAATGCAATCATTTCGACAGCTCCTGAAGCCAGGAACGCCATTTGCATGGAATACCCACCTTGATAACTTGTTCCTGGAGTCCACAGCAGTCATACTCAATAAGATTGAAGAGGGTGTCTGTATCTTTGACATGCCCACCTGCCATGTAACCGATTGGTCAAAGAGCGGTGTTGAGTTTTGGCTCTTTCAGCAGCACTGTAGATGTCCCAAAGCAAAGCCCTTCTATTGTTATGAGGGCTGGAAGATTACCTTTGTTGCCAGCCATTTCACACACTCAGCCGAGTCACGTTATGTTCCAATAGAAGGCGAGGCACTAGCAGTTGCATTGGAGAGAGCCAGGTACTTTGTTCTCGGGTGTGATGAACTTACAATCCGTAGACCACAAACAACTACTGAAAGTGTTTGGTGACAGATTGCCAAACACCGTGCAGCAGATGCTATCTCTTGCCATCCATCCTGAAGAGATGGTGTTGGTGGACAACATCGCATCTGTCTTCAGTCATGAGAAACACATTAATTAACCTAAACAGCACCATCTTCTCTTCTATACGAGTGAGTGGTGAGTGTGACGCCGATGTAGAAGAGTCTCTACAGAACTGTGCTTTATCATCCATCAACTCGATACAGTCGATCACTTGGGACAGAGTTTGGGTTGCCACCAACAGTGACGAAAACATGGTGAAACTTATTGAGATTATCAAATCTGGAATGCTAGAATCCTGCAGTGCATTACCTTTGTCCTTGCACGAGTACCATCGGTTTCACGAGGACCTCCACACGGTTGACGGTGTCATCATATATAAGCAGTATATTGTCATTCTCCTGCTCTGAGACACTTGATGCACTTCTTTCTGCACACCAAGACATCTCATCTATGATGTCGAGAGCTGAAGCATGTTTTCTATCCCTGGGATCACCCTGGCTGTCATGATCACCCGAAACAACTGCAATGACTGAAAGCGAATGACACCCTCCCAACCCAGCTTGTCACCAACACCACCTGTCTCTTCAGCCTACCCGTTTCAGTGTGTATGTGCTGACTTCTTCCACTACAAAGGTATTAACTACTTATTCATTGTTGACAGAGACTCCAATTGGCTCATAGTTGAAAGAATCTCCAGTGAGGCATCTTGTCTTTCTTCGGCGAACATTCGTCACATTTGGTATAACAAACGAGCTGTCCTCTGACAGAGAACCTGAGTTCACTGCATCGGCCACCAGGCAGTTCCTACAAAACTGGGGTGTACATCATCGCCTATCACTCATTGCTTTCCCACACAGCAATTGCAGGGCCGAGATTGGCGTCAAAACCATCAAACAACTTCTTACTGATAATACTGACTCAAATGGAGAACTGAACACTGATGCATTCCAGCATGCAATACTGCAATGCAGGAATACTCTGGACAAGGACACCAAACTATCTCTTGCAATGTGCATCTTTGGTCTATAAAGCACTTCATACTCATTTTACCTGGCTGTTACAGATCATATGACACATGATATATTGTTTTCATCAGTGGAAGACCTTGAAAGAAACAGGCATATGAAGTCTGCTACTTGTTGGACACACAAAACATCTACTAGCTCTGCTTGTGGGGGATTTGATCAGAATTCAAAACAAAACTGGCCCACAATGACTCAAATGGGATAAAACTGGTCAGTTGATCGAAGTGTGTGCCAGTTTGATCAGTACATGGTACGCATTGATGGATCGGGTAGGGTAACTCTCCGAAACAGAAAATTTCTCTGGAAGTACATCCCCGCCTATGCTCCTAGAAACAAACTCATGATCTACAGCAAACTGATGCTCTGGTAAAAACCATCAACCCAAGCCACGCCCATGTCTGGTCACCGTGCTGCTACAACAACCAAACAACCTCATGATATCATGCTACCTGAGAGAGGAGAAGCAGATCTGGAGAAGTCAGTGACGTCAACAATCAGGCAATGACCTCCCCATCCCTACAACAAGCATCATGTGAGTCGTCACCACCTATGATCCCGTCAACTTCAACAACCCCCAACCAGCAGCAGCCAGAGGCACCCATGCTTGCCAGCAGAATTGTGATATGAAGGCACTTGAATCGAAAGAAAATGAAGCTGCTATGGCTGAAAGACTATGTTCAAACGGTTGTGGCAAAATAATCCCTGGGTTAAAGGGCAGTCTACCCAGTGAAGGCCCATGATGTATTTTTGTTTCTTTCTCTTTCACCCTTTTTCAACTAAACAATGTGAAATTTTTTGTGTGTTCACCTATGTACATTGACAGTCATCCACAATCAGTCCTTGTCCCATCCATTGGGGGAATTTAACAATGCTTGTGGGGGGGGGGGATTAGAGGAATATGTATCGTAGCTATACTTGTTATACGTTATGTGACAGCCACTATTCCGTTTACTTAGTTCTACCAATCTGTGTATTTCAGATCTGCATCATTTGTGATGCTATTCTGAAATGGCATTAAAATAGTGTATACTTATCTAATATATATATATATATATATATATATATATATATATATATATATATATATATATATATACTAGCAAAAGTACCCGTCGTTGACTGGGTTCAAAAACAGCCTACAGAAAATGGACTCTGATTTATGAAAGTATGATAGGTTATGAAAAGGAATGGTTCTAAAGAGATAGCTTCGAATTTGGGGGTATCAAAACCAAAGCAAAATATGATGAAAGTAAAAATAAAATAGATAAACCCAATAATTTATTATACCATACTTGTTCACACTGAAACACTTATCACAATATCTGTGGATCTATATTAAAAAACCTAGTTAAACTTTATGACATATTTCCATTCTATGGAGGTCAGGTGCGAACGAACACCCCATAATTTTATTATACCATATTTCTTCAAACTGAAACATAATTATCAAAGTATACTTACGCAGATAGATATGAAAAGTCTTTTATTAAAATTTGTGCCTATTTCCAATCTATGGAGGCCAGGCGCGAACGCAGACCCCACAATTTTATTATACCATCCCTATCTTAGTTAAAACATACTTATCAAAGTATTATTATGTACATCTATATCAAAAACACTTGTAAACGTTTTTTTTTTAATTTTTAAATTTTTTATTTCCATACTTTGTGGACCAGGCGCGAACGCAGACCCCACAATTTTAATGAACCACCGTTCTGCCAGATCAAACATACCCATTCCTGTGTCTCGATACATCTTCTATCATTATATGTGATCAGTTTTTTAAAATAGTCAACCATATAGGAGCCTATTTGTGAGCACACACACACACACACACACACACACACACACACACACACACACACACACACACACACACACACACATTCAGCTTTATATTATAGATATATATAAATATGGGTGTGTGTGTGTGTATATATATATACAGTAATAAAAATAATAATAAATAACAAAGTATAATAAAGTATAATATATATATATATATACATATATATATATATATATATATATATATATATATATATATATGTGTGTATTTATTAAATAACATAAAAAATGATGAGAAGGAAAGTATTTCTTTGAAACTCTGCGAATTAAGAACTATCCACTTATTAAGTGTTTCCTTGTCATATTAAATATGTTTTTTTAACTCTTTTTCAAAGTGTTTTTTAACATGTTTTATTAACTATTTTCTTATATATATATATATATATATATATATATATATATATATATATATATATATATATATATATATATATATATATAATTATTTTTTTACTATAATAAAAGATTTAATTTGTGACAAATTTGTTCTTTCGCCAGCCTGTAAGATCTCGTGCAGAGAGATATCATGTTTAAAGATGGCGGACCTTTAATTTAAGCCAACTTAAGTCAAGGGTTAAATCCCTTCATGTCATACTGAATTGGTTGCATAACTCTTCTGCATTAAGACATACAATAAAACTTGATAATTTGATAAATTTTATTTTTATTTGTAATTATTTTTCTACTGGATCATTTTTCGTAATTTTTAGAATTCATACTATTTTCGACATGATCCAAAATGCGTTGGTTTAAAATATCAACAATGCAAACAAACACGCACCAAGAAAAATTTGTAATGAAAAACGAAATGATTAAAAAACATAAATAAAGCAAAGTAAAATAATTCCCGGGCAACAGCTCGTTCATAATAATTCCGTGAAAAGCGGAAGTTAAAAAAAAAAAAAAAAAAAAAAAGAAAAGAAAAGAAAGAAAGAAGAAGCTTATAAACGTGTGTTTTGTAACCCGTTTGAGCATCCATAGTTGATGTTTACATTCTTTGTTTCTCGGTCAGTCACTCACGGCTGTTCGACAACTCGACGTCAACGAAGTGTTGATATCCATTTCAATTGCAAATGCACGTGTCTCTTCCTTCTTTTTCTTCTGACGAGTTGACAATTTCTTTTAATATTCATGCGATCGTTTCGTAAAAATAAATGAAATTAATCAACAACCACTAAAATTCTATTCACAATTTATTTGCGGTTTAAACCAAATCTAACAAATATGAAGTGACGAATTCTGTTTACGAATCTCATACGGACATTTCATCACAAAGAGGAAAAAAAAAAAAAATGCGGTGAGTTTGTTTTTGTTTTTATCTGTGTGCTTATATAGATCAAGCCCCATGGCTATCCGGTAAATTTGTAAATTGTTGCATTAAAAAAAATCAAACTAGTTAAGAAAAAAGTACTACTGCAAAATACGGACCGTGTCGAAATAATGACGACATTGTTTTTTTTAAATGGGGAGAAGAGGGCGTTTAAGTATTCTGTACTTTCACCTAACAATTTAATAAACAAAATATATTGTAAAAATTGAATTTAACTTGAAAATCCTGTCTAAAATAAAAGGTAATAGGGTACATATTTTGCACAAGTTCCAACAAAATACCCCCCCCCTTAAATGCAATGCAAAATAAATAAATCAAGATGTTATTCAAGAAATAAAACAGAACCAAATATAATTTTGTTAAACTAAACCTAGACTTAAGTTAGGGTTAAAAAGAAAAATGGTTCAAATTCTGTAAAAGTATCTAAATCAGTAAGTCTTAATCGTTTCAAGAACCCGAGTTTACTCGTGTGTAGTCAGTTTTCGGCTTTTTATCAAAACTTATTACTTAATTTTACAGGACTAACATCGTTTGGCCGCCATGGGGACTGATCTGTATAAGCACCCGCTCGCGAGTCACTAAACGGTTTTATTTATTAAATCCAATTAATTTGCTGTTTTGTATTTTCATGTTATTTTTGGCATCTCCGTTTGCGTTTGACATCCATAAAAAAACAAAAAACAAAAAAACAAAAAACACTTATATAGACTAAACACCCAGGAAGGATTCCCGAGTTATTGACGACAAATTCCAGACTTGGTCGAGATTTGCAGAGGATAAATTGTAGCTTATTGATTTGTATCCGTTTTCTGATTTAAAAAGAAAAAGGTTCAATTTTTTCCCTTTTCTTGTATTTCGGCAACGTCGCTTCTTATTTCAAATACTTGTGCTAGTGTTTACACCGACAATGATGCTATTTTAGATAAGGTTTTCAAGTTAAATTAAATTTTTATGGTATCATTTGTTTATTAAATTGTGAGGGGAAAGTACAGGATAGTTAAAGCCTCCCTCTCCATGTTAAAACTGGCTTTCTAAATAACCTTATTTCAGTACGATTCGTAAACAGCACAAGTTAGCACAAGTACCATATTTCGTAAATATGTTTAATTCCGATGCATCGGCTTCTGACCGTTATTAGCAGTTTTCCTTTTTCCCCGCAAAAAAAAAAAAAAAAAAAAGGTACTCAAAAAAGGATCTGTGCTGAAATAATAAGGTTATTATTTAAAAAAACAAACAAAACATTCTTAACATGGGGGAAGGTGTTTTGTACCTATTCTGTACTTTAACCTTATAATTGAATAAAAAACAACATATAAACCTTTGGGTTTGTATTACTGTACACATAGATTCGAAAAAGTTGTCAAAAAACAAATATATAACAAATTAATGTTATCAAAGGCAAGATAAGTTACTTTTCTACCAAACTGTATATTTTTTCGTGTTTTTATTCAATGTAACATGTTTATTCAGCTCGAAAACCATACAGTGTTTACCGATGTATTGGAAAATTCAAGATGGCGTCTGACTCTCTCTTTAACACGGTAAGTTTGGGAAAAGGTGTTATAAATAAAAAAACTGGATAAAATACTGTTAAAACTCGCTCAATATATGTTACCGTGACATAGGTTGACATATATTCGGCGGGTTTTTAATAGTATTTTGTCTCGTTTTTTATTTATAACACCTTTTCCCAAACTTACCGTGTCAAAGAGGGAGTGAGGCGCCATCTTGAATTTTCCAATACATACATTTTGGTAAACACAGTATGTTTTTCGAGCTGAATAAACATGTTACATTGAATAAAAACACTGAAAACATATCCAGTTAGGTAGAAAAGTGACTTATCTTGCCTTTGATAACATTTATTTGTTATATATTTGTTTTTTGACAACTTTTTCGAATCTATGTGTACAGTAATACAAACCCAAAACTTTAATTAAACCTGGAAATACGATTTCAAAAATAGCGCGGATCACTCTCTGCATTAGCCCCCTCCCCCCCCCCCCAAAAAAAAAACAAACATTGGAACCTTACCATTAACTCTAAGTCCAATTTCCCCCCCCCCCAGAAAAAACACCAAAAGAATAATAAATAGAAAAAAAATTATTAGTCTCTGATCTCCATTGTATCCTTCCTAAACAAAAAAAAAAAAAAAAAAAAAAAAAAAAAAGGGACTGGGCGGGAAAAATCATTGCCCACTTCTGGGTAATCAAAAAAAAAAAAAAATTTCACAAATAACATTTGCGATAAAAAGAAGTTTGGGTGCACGTCGAGCGCGAGCGCTACTACTCCACCCCCACTCCATATATTTTTTATTTTCCTCTTTTAAAAAAATTTTCACCGGACTATTATCGAATGGACACTATTCTATTAGATTAAAAAAAAAAAAAAAAAAATTCAAAATTTAAATATTTGTAGGGTGCTCAGTTTTTTATGCAACGATCACCAATGTACGCCAAATTTCTCGAATTTAGATTTTTTTTTTTTAAATTTCGCTTAAAATTTGCCCTTTCCGATTATTTTATATACATAGTTATGGTTATCTTTAAGTTTCGTCATCATCTACAATTTTTGAAATTAACAGGAAAACTTTTTGCTATACTTTTGGTGTGGTTTTGGTTTCAAGTGAGGGCTACATTCGAAGTCTGCTTGAAAATCAACACCAAAGTGTACCTGGATGTGCTGAAGAGTGTGGTGTGGTACAATCAGGTTGCCACTGGCAGATCCTGGGTGTGGCAGCAGGACTCAGCGCTGGCCCAAAAGTCCCAAAAGACCCAGATTTGGTTTTAGGAGTACTACAACTTTGTACCCTTCTCTCACTGGCCTCCTCCTCCTTTGACCTGAACCCACAAGATTACTTTGTTTGGTCATGCATCACCAACATGACCTCTCACAACACCAAAGCCAGCCTACTCATTGCTATCCACCGAGTATTCGCTCTTGCCGGCACTTGTGAAAAAGACATGCTCCCAATTTTGGGCATGTACCGAGGCGGTGATTGAGGCTGAAGGCGGCTACATTGAATAGATGTCAGCTCTACATAATCAAGTTACCTGAATTGATTTTTTTTTTTTCAATAAAAGTTTTAAAATAAAGCTGTAGTCTTGTTTTCTTTAGGGCAACAAATTTATTGTACATCAGTACATGGAGATGCTTTTTCTTTTTCTGCTAATGAATCATCGCTCATTAAGGCCAAAAGGCCACTCAAGGACAAGGGTTAATCGTTTGAGTAAAGTTGATAGTGAGACATCTTGAGGATTGCAGATCATTGTTGGAGTGAGACATCTTGAGGATTGCAGATCATTGTTGGATCTGGACTGAAATTGATTACTTAATAGGACGGCTCAACAAGAATTTGTTAACATTGAACTTGAAAACGACCATGTTGTAGTCACTTGGGAAACTGTGGTATAGTGTTACACAAATAGACAGTTCTTGGAAAGAATCTCTGCTCATGGAAGTTCTGTTTAGTTTTAGGTACACAGGGGAGAAAAACAAATTATTCGTAAAAGCTTATCAAAACAGCCTCATCAAAAGAAGCTCTATCCATTTCAACTGGGGCAAAGTGAGGATCCGAGTGTTTGTGGTGAAAGGAAAGAAGCTTGGTTTTAGCTGTATTAAAAGTAACCAGCCATGTTTTTTTTTTTTTTCCTATTGGACTGCATGCTCGAAATCAGAAGAAAGAAACTCGAATCTTAAAAAGATCTCTATCGTTCCAGTAAGTATAGGAGCAACCTGATTCATGAAAAAGAATTTAAAAAATTACCTGGCGAAGATACCCGGTGAACCAAGTGCAAAAGAGATTCAAACCATTGCACTTAAAGAGAGACGGTTAGAATTCTAAAAAGATATCTCGGTTGGAATGGATGAGATAATGGGTGAATATTTGACATCTGGTAGGATACCCCATCCCCAACTTGAAAAACGGATAAAATTGTGAAAAAAAAAAGAAAAAAAAGAATCAGGAATGTCTTTATCATTAATATTCTTTAAAATGTTTCAACAGAAGGTTATGTCATTTGCGTAGATATCAACGAATGATCTTGGAGATGAAGATCAGGAAAAGTGTTGAGCATGCCGAAATCGATACAATGTGCTTCAGACATCTGACCATGAACAGTTATTTTTTATAGACCTATCAGACAGAAATGATTTGATGATTGAGAAGGTATTTCTAGATATTCCATAGCTAGCAAGTTTGTGAAGCAGACCTTGCCAAACCTTATCAAAGGCATTTGACATGTAATGCCAAACCTTATCAAAAACTATTGCTCTAGAAATGAAGCTCTCATCAATTGATTCCCTGATCCTACAGTCAATGTTGATGTTACAAGACGAAATTCATATTGCTTGTCATTAAGTAGATTCGTTTTGCTGAGGTGAATGATAATGTTTTTAATTATTCAAAAATCTAAACATCTTACGCATGATGTATAGGAGACTGATTGGTCTGAACTGTGAAAACTGATCTCTAGTATTTTTGAATTCATTTGTTTTTTTGTTTTTGTTTAGGCAAACTAATAAAGTTTTCCAAGGTGATGGAAAGCTTTTCTCCGTTAAATAACAAGTGAACAGCTTTGTAAAAATAGGAGCTAGTTCCAGTTGCAGCCTTTTAATCGCTTGTTGTTAGTGTAGTTGCCTTGCTGGTATTGAGGTTCACTGGCAATATCTCCGACAGATGTATGAATGTCGCTCAAAGTGTTCATTGTCATGGGAGGAAATACAGATGGTAAAACAACCCTGATTGCATTGGGCAGAACTTGATGCATTTTTTTGCTCCAAACTTGGCTGATGCTGAGGGGATCACTTCTGATTGATGATGGTTGCAACCTACCTGCCATATCTACTACCATCAGGGAGCGATGTCTGCGATTTGCCGGTCACTGCCAGAGAAGTAAGCAAGAGCTAGTGGGAAATGTTTGCTGTGTACCCCACGGCACGGACACACAAGCATAGGATGACCTAGATCCACATGCATCCAGCAAATTGCATATCACGCGGACTGTGATCTTGAAGATCTTAGGCAGCAGATGGAAGACAGGGAAATCTGGAAAAAGTGACATTTGTCTGGCCAAGACGTCTGACCAGATAAAATGGAGGTTTTACATCTGTTCATAACTCCATTGGTATTTGCTTGGCCCATTTTGCTGCAATGATAAAAGCCAAAGAAGTTCAATAAGGCCTTCAACAAGGTATCGCATAAGGGCCTACTTCACAAGATTTCCAGCTACGGTATAACTGGAAATGTTTTCTCAATAATTAAATCATTTCTCTCTGATAGGCTCATAAGAGTAGTGGTTGATGGGCAGAAATCAGAGGCCCCACAGTATTAATGTTGGAGTCCCCCAGGGGTTCATCCTGGGCCCAACTCTCTTCCTGATCTACATCAATGATCTCCTAAAACACATACTTAAATCATTTGTTGACATCTATGCTAATTACACGACCATCTATAGCAACACATCAAAGGCTGTGAATGACAAAGCTCTCTCCTCTGATCTTGAGCGCATGGTACAGTGGGGGAATAGGTGGCTGGTTACTTTTAATGCATCTAAAACCAAGCTCCTATCTTTACATCATCAACGCTCTGAACCCCATCTGGCATCAATTGAAATGGATGGCTCTCGTCTTGTGGAGGCTTTATGTTTTGACAAGCTCCTGGGTTTGACCTTTACTCCTGATCTGAAATGGAACACTTATATCGTCTGTTGCCCGGGCCACTGGGAAAATGGTGGGATCCTTCTACCGCTCCAGAAGATATCTCACTACTGATGCAATTCTCTATCTGTAAAAAGCCAAGTATGTCCAAAGATGGAGTACTGCTGCCATATCTGGGCAGGAGCTGCTAAAAACAGCCTATCCTGCCTTGACAGAGTACAAAATAGACTTCGTGGTTTAGTGGGGATGCCCTTTTCTCTTCCCTGCAACCTCTCTCCCACAGAAGAGACATTGCGAGCCTGTCTTTGTTTTATCATTATTTCCATGGCAAGTGCTTGTCTGAGCTCCAATCTTTCACGATAAACACCCGTCTAGCTAAAACCACTGTCAGTAATTTCCCCCACTCTTTATCTGTGCCTAAATCAAAACGTAGATTCCATGAACTGTAAAATTCTCTTCCGTTTGCCTGTTTCCCACCTGATTACAACTTGGATGTCCTCAAGTCCAACATAAACAAATTCCTGATTAATCGCCCCCTTAAATAAGACACTTTATCAAATCTCCAATACCAACTATTACTACAATATTATCCCATTGATTATTGTACACACAATAACTCTTATCCCCAAGTGGCTTCCGGGTCTTGATAAGTGGTGATCACCCATTTAAAAGCATAAAACTCTTGTTTATGTGAAATGGGAAGAAGGCTTAATTGGAATTGTCAAATATATTAATCTTTTAATGTATTTTTAAAATATATATAAAAAAATCCCATCACTCTGGTAAACTGTTTTTATGGCTTGCATTTTAAAATGACAATAAACCTAAAATCTTAACATATTTTTGTTCATCCTATTTGATCTGGCCTCGCAATATCTGAAGAGAGGAAGTGGTGTTGGTGAAATAGATACCAACGTGGACTGACGACCTGAATGAAAATTCCATGAGCAGAGTTTATTTCCTAGAACTCTCCATCTGCAGAACACAATACTGTGGGGCTGCTATCCAGCTGACTATGATATGGTCGTTTTCAAGTCTCATTTAAATATTTGTCGAGCTGTCCTCTTAAATAATTAAGCTCTACCCAAATTCCACCATTACTGATCATGTCTCACCATATACCTAACACTTAATAATGCTTATCCTGGAGTGACTTCCAGGCCTTGATAAGTGATGACCCCACGTAAAATAAACCAAAAAGAAACCTTGCAAGTGAAGGACATGTGCAATGTAAGTTACCAATTGAAAACATCAGTCTAACCATTATCTGAAGAAGGGATGTGGATACCGACATAGGATGACAACTTGAGCATTCCAAGTTTGAATCCTGTTGGGCTCATAATCCTGTTGGGCTTACACTATGGATGTTGGCAACTTTCATGTGGTCCCTTCTGTGAGTATCTGATTTTATAAAGAACTGGGAGAAACCAATGCCAACCACAGAATCGAATCAATCAAAATGTTTTGCCATGTTGATTCCTAATCTTTCATCTTAAGAGAAATTTATCTAATAAAGATCAACATTTCAGTTTGTACATCTATAGGGGAAAAAATTATTTAACAGAATTTTTGAAATTTGAAATATAGTAGACATAAATTGGAATTGAATAGTGTGACCCAGCCGCCTATGGTGGTCGGATTTTACAGTAATAATGATTATAATAGAGCTGAGTTAGAGCTTTTGTTATGTGAACAATCCCGGGCAATTCTTGATTGCCTTACTGGTTGGTGACTAAAGTCAAAAGCAAGAGAAATCTAAAATTCAACCAAGTTTATTTGGGAATGATAATAACATTAAGATGATGATGATAATAATAATAATAATATTTCACTAACAAAACAATTGTTTGGCGATTGAGTTGTCGTTGTTTTGGGTTTACTGAAAGTTGGGATTACCTTTAGGTTCAAGGACCAGAATTGGCTTCGCGTGAGAAACTTGTCATTAGAAAACTGCATGATTACGTAATGTGGCAGTGACCAATTGATAAAGAAAGGATTATTACATAGGAAAACACCCTGGTTTACCAGACCCTTACCTTTGCCTGGTATAAAACATTGGGACAAGCAAATTTTGGCAGTCTGAACTAGCTCCCAGCTGCGGAATCCTCCCCCCCCCCCACATTGCCCACTCACCCCACTCTCACTGACTACCAGGCGTCAGGAATACAAAAAGAGAAAAAAAAAAATAAAATCGTCCATCGCAGATAGACTTTTCTTTTTTTTAAACTAATTGTTGCATTCAACTGTAAATAATTGTGTTGAAAAAAATGTATTCCAAATTTAATTCCACTGTAAATACAAAACATTGTAGTTAGAAGTTTTATTTGATGATATAATTTTTGAAAATAATCAAGGAACTGATGACGAGTTCTTATTTATTGTCTACGGGATCTATAACTTAGTTATCAGGCCAGACAGTCCACTTAAGTTATTTTCTTTCAGGAGACGACAAGCAGAGAGGGCATCTACTGGGAACAGGCTGTGGCTTGCTGATCTAAAAGAAACAGGTGTGGTAGGCACCCTACTCTGTATTTCCTTGAAAACTTTGAATTGTTTTCCTTTATTTTCCTTTGTGTTTTTTTGCTTGTGGACTACTTGTGGAAAAGGAATAACTAGAATCGCGCGTCAAATCCTGTCATCGTATAGACTGTCAAGGCCAAGCTCGTGAACTTAAGTGTTCCAAATTCGGAACCACCTAGAATGCACTTACCTACTGGTGAACACTCCTTGGAGTTTTTGTCGGATTACAATAGTCTGTTTGATTTATTGGGGGGAGGGGCGGCAAAGGGGGCAGGTCTCCTCCTCCCTCATTACCCCTTTTAATATATATATAAAGCTGAATGTCTGTGTGTGTCTGGTTACGAATAGGCTCCTATATGGTTGACTATTTTAAAAAACTGATTACATATAATGATAGACGATGTATCGAGACACAGGAATGGGTGTTTGATCTGGCAGAACGGTGGTTCATTAAAATTATGGGGTCTGCATTCATGCCTGGTCCACAAAGTATGGAAATAAAAAAAATTAAAAAAAAGTTTACAAGTGTTTTTGATATGGATGTACATAAGAATACTTTGATAAGTATGTTTTAACTTAAATAGGGATGGTATAATAAAATTCTGGGGTCTGTGTTCGCGCATGGCCTCCATAGAATGAATAAAGACTTTTCATATCTATCTGCGTAAGTATACTTTTATAATATTTCAGTTTGAAGGAATATGGTATAATAAAATTATGGAGTGTTCGTTCGCACCTGACCTCCATAGAATGGAAATATGTCATAAAGTTTAACAAGGTTTTTTAATATAGATCCACAGAATATTGTGATAAGTGTTTCAGTGTGAACAGGTATGGTATAATAAATTATTGGGTTTATCTATTTTATTTTTACTTTCATCATATTTTGCTTTGGTTTTGATACCCCCAAATTCAACCCAAATTTACGACCCTTCCTTTTCATAACCTATCATACTTTCATAAATCAGAGTCCATCCTCTGTAGGCTGTTTTTGAATCCAGTCAACGACGGGTACTTTTGCTTGTGTGTGTATATATATATATATATATGGATTCAAAAACTATTTGACAGCTTGTATGAGATTGGGAACATGAATAGTAGGCATAAAATGCTCTAATCAATATATTTATAAAAGTGTGTGCGTGAGGACACTTTTCAACCTATATACTTAAGGAATTTTTAGTCTAAAAACTTGAAATTTGGTATATAGGGTATGCAGACGTGGCAAACTTCTAAATCTGTTTTTATCCAGAAGAAAGGGCTGCTCAGGGATCAAAAATAAAAAATTGGTACTTGGAGGTCAGATTTTTATCTGTTTGTCAGCTGTTTCATGACTGTGCATTTGTGTGAATCGTTCACATTATGTTAAGTATAAATAGGTTTGAAAACACTTTTTAAAGATCATGTCAAGCTGTCCTGATGCTTATCCTACTTGACTCACTGTCTTTAGGTTTTAGTTTTGACCTTAGCTTAAGTATTTTTATTTTTTTACTGACAAGAAGTGAACTGTTTAGAAGAAACATAATACTCGCATCTACATATATATATATATATATATATATATATATATATATTTTACGTTTAATACCAGGCAACGTCGCTATATTAGATTTATTTCTGAGGGGAGACAAAAGAGGCAGAGCCTCTTATCCTCTGTCTGAAAAGAAATATATATACATTGATTCGAACAATACTGAACATATTTCTATGGAATTTTAAACCACGATAAGATATTATAGTGACTGTAATGAGCTATGGTTGATGTAAAGGGAATAAAGGGGAGCATATCCATCCCCATATCTGTAAAAAATAAATGTACCTGACGTGTGTGTGTGTGTGTGTGTTTAAAATGCTTTTATTCCTTTTACCAACAAGATAAAACTATGTAAATTTGTATGTGGAACTAAATACCACACAGCTGCTTCCCAACCGACTCCAACATGGTTGTCTTCAAGTCTAATATAAACAAATACTTGTTGAGCCGTCCTTTTGAATAACAATTCCTCTGAAGTAATTTTCTGTCCATTCCACTCATTGTTTCCAATCCTCTTGAAGTATTGTTCATCCCCCACCTTTAACCCTTATTCTTGAGTGGCCCCTGCGTCTCGATAATTGGAAACTAATTAATATAAAAAATAAATAAAATAACCCTGGTAACTTCAGATAACTCTGTTAGTTAAAAATAAAACTGAAGAAAAACAATAATTCATTATTACAGTTCTGAGTTTTTGAGGTGAGGGTTGATTGTTTATATGTTCGGATCGGACTATTGTTCTCATCTTGAGTGTTATTTATGTAACGTTTTGGTCAATATAGCCTTCGTCTTTCATCAGGCATGTTGGTCACCATCTTGGAAAAGAAAGGAGAAAAGTTTCTGACTCCATAGATGGTTTCTTATTCTTAGAGTTGTTTCTGGTTTTTCTTTTTCACCATGGTTTCGTATTTGGCAACCAAATTTCTTTCACACATATGCAACCACAGCAAAATAAACAAAAAACAACTCCGAGAATACGAAACCATCTACGGAGCCAGTAATTTTTTTTTCCTTTCTTTTCCAAGATGGCAATTAGCATGCCAGGAATAGTAATAATACAGGTTGGCTTCCAAAAGTCTTTTCTTAGAACAGTGTACTTTCAAGTGAAGATAGCTTTGCTTTGTGTCAAGTTAACTGGCAGGAGAGAGGGTGCCTTCCAAATCCTAAAACATTTCGATATCTTTCAAACGTTCACTCGAAAATTAGTGTGTCCAGGAATCTGATTGGCTATAATTTGGACCAAATAACTTCACTAAGGCTAGTCTCCGTCAAAGGAAAATGCATATCTATGTTTACAACTGCTACATTTTTATTTTGACTGGGAACTCTTGTGAATTTGATATTGCCATGAAATTTCTTCCTTCGGAGGAAGCTGGTTCAACTTGCCTAGGATGGATGCTGCTTCTCTCCCTCTCTGTCTGTCTCTCTCTTTCCCCGTGTTCAATTTAATTTAGTGCCTGTGTCTTCCTTTTGTGATGTTATAAATGATTTGCTCAATTTCAACTTTGTTGATATGGATGATGTCATTTCATTGTGACGTCATCCATTGTACACAGTGACAAACTACAAAACAACAAGCAAGATTCCCAGTTTTATTTATAGAAACAAATAACAGATCAATATTCATGTTTTTAAAAGAATTTGAGGAAAAAAAAATTGAAAATAAAAAAATACAAGGTGCTTTCAATAAGATTCCAGACAAGTATTTAAAATTGTTGTAGACTTTTGAAAATTCAGTGTGTTATTGCTACACATCTTATGAGATGATTGACCAATTTTTATGATTTCAGATTCAAATGAACAGCTACAGCAGGAATTAGAATACATCCTACTAAAGCCTGATTGTCACAGGTAGTGATTTTCAAAAATGCAATGTGGACATGAGAACACTTTTTTAAAAATTACATTTTCACCCCAAACAAGGCACATTGCCACTTTGATGTAGGGGGCTACTATCAGGGACATAAGCTACAGGGGTACTATGTAGGGATTTGGGCAACAAGATGTCTGTTCATGTTACACTTGAACTTCTGCATCTGTTGGGGAAGCAGGGACCCGGAAGGAAATTCTAAACTCTAGCAGTTCTGAGGAAGAAACTACTGGAGTAGAAGGCTCTCTTACATCTAGGGATCTCCACTGTGAAGGGGTGGGACTTAGCTGCTTGTCGGGGGTATTTACGTGGGGGGGGTACAAGTGCTTGCAGTTCGTCAGAGCATTCACCGTTAAAATACTTGTAGAACAGGCAGAGGGATGCAACATTTCGTTGATGGGACAGAGGCTGAAGCCTAGATGACAGTTCAGGACCTATCAGGTTGGCGACTCTGTTTTAAACTTTAGAAGAATAATGCCACAGAAACATGGAATGCTTCAGACTGCTTTTGGACCATCTTGTATGAATCGAGCATCAGTTTTTGAGTGGCATATAAGATTCAAGGAAGGCAGGGAGTATGTGAGGGATGACAAGGGTGGGAGGAGCACGGAAGTCAGAACAGCAAAGTTGATTGGTCAAATAAAGAATTTCATGGATAAGGACTGTCATGTGTCTACAGAGACAATAAGTGCAAAGTTTGATGTCAGTGTGGGAACTGTACACACAATTATTTGCAAGGAACTGTGGATGTGGGAGATTTGCACAAAATTTGTCCCAAGGGTGCGCCAGCCTTGTCATAGACCAAGATGAACATCAAGACCTTCCCAATATTCCAGACCTTGCCCCCTGAAACTTTTGGTTATTCCCTAAGCTCAAGGAAAGCCTTAGAGGCTGTCGTTATGAGACAATTGTGATGAAAGAGTGTGTGACGAGGGTCATTGACACGCTCACACACGAGGACTTCCATGGGGTCTTCCAGACGTTGTTGAAACGGTAAAATAAGTGTGTTGCAGCCGGAAAAGATTACTTTGAAACAGAGTAGAGTTTGATGTGTGTACTATCAATAAAAGTGTCTACATGAAAAAAGTCTGGAAACTTATCGAAGGCACCTCGTATATACTAACCTGAGCAATTAAAAAATATGGTTGTATAAAAAAAACATGATTTTGAAATTAAATCACTAAACCTTTCATGCGTTTTTTTAATTTTATTTTCTAGTAGCACACAGATTTCTTTTGTACTCTTTTACTGCGATAAAGATATATTGTATTAAGGGAATTATTTTGTGTTTGATTTTCTATATGTATCATGATACATACCATGTATCGATATGTGTCATGACCTATCTGTACGGGAACAATAAAGTTGTCGCCCTAAAGAAAACAACACTACAGCTTTATTTTAAAACTTTTATTGCAAAAAATAAAGTCAGGTATATTGATTATGTAGTAGAGCTGGCATTTATTCAATGTAGTCACCTTCAGCCTCATTCACCACCTCGCTACAAGTCCAGAAGTGGGAGTATGCCTTTTTCACGAGTGCCGACAGGAGCTCAGCAAATACCCAGTGGACGGCGGCAATCAGGCTGGTTTGATGTTGTGGAAAGTCATGTTGGTGATGTTTTTGATGTATGACCAAATGAAGTAGTCCAGCAGGTTTAGGTTGGATGAGGATGTGTGCCAGTAAGAGAAGGGTACAACATCGTAGCATTCCTTCTGAAGCCAAGGTTGGGTCTCTTTGGATTTGTGGGTTGGCACCAAGTCTTGCTGGCACATCCAGGATCTGCCAACGGCCACCTGATTGCACCAAGGGAACACCAGACTTTGTTGAGCTGTGCTCTCACGTGTTGAACCATCCGGATTTGCATTTTGAGGGTGCTGGCAATGGTCCTGTTGTCATAACTTGAATCGGTAGAGAGCATGAGTTGTACAGCAGTGCATCTCTGATCTCTCTCGTTGAACAATATGTCACTTTCAGACATGATAGAAGGCTCTTATCACTCTCGGGATTTGTACACAACTGGCCAACTAGTAGATAGTTTGCAACAAAAAAAGAAAACCGGTTTTTATCAAACAGAAATGGAATCATGTTGTCCATTCCAGGGTGACAATTTTATCGTTCCACCCTATATCTTGACATGATTTATTTATAAAACATCTAGTTGTGTTGATCCGAGATTGCCAAGGATCCACAAGATTCAAATTTGTTTTGTAAATGGCTCTATGTTCAATAACCATGCCTTTTTAAAAATAAAAGCGAAAAAGGAATTCTAATTCTCACTAAAAGAATGAGAGTTATTTCCCTTTATCTAATTTTCTTTTTAATTCTATTTTCTGTTGTTTCTAAGTTGGACTTTTGCATAGAATTCAAAGAATTGTCTAATCTGTATGAAGTCCTTCTTCTTGGTCGCAGCTATTTTGTGAACCTGCAAGATTGCAGGTTTTTTACCTCTGACTCTGAGAGCAGCATTGGTCAGCAGTTGCATGTGAAATCTGGGAAGGTTTGGCTTGGAATGCACAAAGAAATGGTACAGAAGCAACATTGTTACTTTTGCTCTATTTGATGTTTTTGCTTGTCACATGTAGAAGACATAACCAGAGTACGATGGATCCTGATGCCGACTCCATCTGAACTTTCACCAGAGCAAGGTTGCAGCCCTAATATGACTTGGTACTCTCCTCTCCACCATGGGTGGCCTTGCTAGTGTTGTATAGGAATTTACGTGATGGGGACGAGACAACATATAACACAGCGACAATGACGACTCGATTATTTGGGGGGGGGAGTTCACATTTAGGCTGACATGTAAAGAGATGTGTAATGGACAGTCCTTTTTAAACACATACATACAGAGATGCATTATTGACGAGAGGGATACAGTCGACGCTTTTGAAGGAGTTTCATATAATATTCATTATACAAGATGAAAACAAAACATTACTTTGCAGTTGATGAAAAACAAAGGCTTACATAACAATATGAAGACATTTCTTTTCAGCTGGAGATGGGGATGATGGAAATTCGATGCCTGGCTGAATTATTACATTGTCTTGTCTTCCTCTCTGCCTCGCTTCCAAAAGGGATTTAGGCTAACTCAACTCAAACTGAACTCTGGCTTCTCTTCTCTGACTCTCTTCCAAACTCTAGTCTATTAACTGTATATATTGATTCTATATTTCCTTTTGATGTCAGAACATGGCCAAACATGCCTGGTTTTCACATGGACACTGCATACACTTCCAACACATGTTCTAGCAACACAAAGAACATTCCTTAATTTCCATTATCCCATTCTACCTGCTCTAACCTAACTTTGTTGTATAGTTATTTCTACTATAATGGACAATTCACTATATTCCTGGAATCGCATCTAAATAGCAATATTTATTTCACTGGACACCAGGTTTCTATGCATGCACGATAAACAAATCTACTTCTCTCTGACCAACACTGCCACCCCCAATTTTTTTATTATTTGTGGGTGGATATGCTGACAACAATTATCAAGGTTAAATTTTGGGCTAATATTTTTACAACCTCCCCCCTCAAAAAATGTGATGTTTATTCCGAAAGCCGTCCTTAACATGAGGAGGTTGGATGTTGGTCACCAACACCATCATAGTTTTTTGGGGTTTTTTTTTTACGAGGGGAGGGGGTCATGCTTCCACCAGGCAATGCCAGTTAACAGGTCCTGTTGGTTTTAAATAAGAAAACTAATCACCCTCTAATTTTTACTTTTTAAAAATTCCTTCTTTGAACATCTTTTATAAGCTGTTGAACAGTAAAAGATTTGGTAATGGTGGGGGCTAATCAAAGTATACACTTTTTTGGGGAGGGAGTTTTTGCAAGTACTTGTCTCCAGTAAATTGTTAGATGGCAGTACAAACTAAACATGTAGAAGAGAACTTTATCTTGCCTTTGGTAACGTTTTAGGGGGAGGATGGTCCTTGCATACCCACAAGACCAAATTTTCACACAAGGTTGGTTCTTAATGTAGGATGCATCCAGTTGCCCAAAAAGGGGAGAACTCTGGGTTGGAACAAAAAAACAAAACAAAAATAAACACTTTCGTGTAGAAGTATTTTTACCTCCTTAGGACACACTAGACTAACTGTAGCATCAGAACAGATACTACTCTTTGTTCCTAAAAAAAATGTTCTGATGAATATTGCATTTTTACAAGTATAATCTCTTTCATGGCAAAGAAAAATACATTGGTTTCAGCATTTTCTAATATTACTTTGTTTACGTTCCATCTCTATTCCACGTTAGAGAATTCGGAAAATTATTTTTGTACATAATGCTCCCCCCCTTCCGCATTTCATTTTCCACTTCATTGAAATTTTAACATTATCTATACTGAAGTAATTTGAATGTTTATTTTGTTTGTTAATAAACAATACCTCTAAACAGCTTCATAAAATACGTACAAAATGATAACGCCACCAATTCTATGGCAAGCAAAATCACTTAATACAAAAGAATACAATTTCATTAATTTACAAGACTCAAATAAAAATTAGCACGAAAATAAAGCTAATTAATTATATTTTTGGATGTTTAATTGTACGTGTAAACCCAAATTAATTTAAAGCATGTATTCATTAAAAAAGACTACTTAATATTTTTTAGCTAGCAATTTTCTTTTCAATTTTTTTTTTTTTTTTAAATTCACCTAAGCAACGCCAGGAAACAGGGCTTGCTAGTCTTAAATAAATTCATCAATGCGGACAGTGTGTAAGCTTGTTCTATATTGATTTAAGAATTCAACATGTACTTAAACCTTTAATCAGGGCACACAGTTCTCATTGCTGAAAGGTTAAATATAAGTGATATTGTGTCAGAAACACCTTTGAATTTGAAATAATCTGAATTGGTTAGTTAAAGTACATTTTGATTTGCCATTTTTAGCATTTAGCATTTGTCATTTTGTTTAAATTTTTTTAATAGAACTGGGAGTGTGACCAAGTGTGCATTTTATTAATGTCTTATACTTATTTTCATCAATGATTTACTTCCTAGGTCGTCTAATCCCTTGCATTATTTTGTTGATGATTTTACTCTATTCGTGCTTCCAGTTTTGATCTTTCTAAAAATCACTTCTGGATTTTTTTTATTATCAATCTATAGTTGTAAATCTGAATGTCATTAGGCAGAGTACAAAAACCCATGTTGGTTTAATGCCAGTAACTGAACATATTTTGCTCAGAGATATCCAATATCTAGAATAAAATTGCAGTCATTCGTAGTTAAGTAATTAATTTTATGATTTCACTGAGATTTCATGACTTGAAACACATACATATATTGCTTAATATATAGTATTTTAATTTATTTTCTGACATAAAATTTTTCCTATCAGTGAATAACTAGCATAGCAGGTATGTGTACGATTTTTGTTTGTGGCGCTATGACAAATGAGCAACACATGAAAAATAAAAAAATTTGTTCTACTATCAGATTTTAAAAAATGCCCCCCTTCCCCCATGTAAAGTGCTTGGCTCCACCACTGGCTGAAGGTAGAATTTATTTATCATATATTATGTTACATGGTGCCAAGTGAGGAATTTAGGCTGAAGAAAACTCTAGTTTTCTAAGGCCTGGAGAATGGTCATAAAGAAACGTTTTTTTTTGTTTTTTATTTTATTGAAAATCGCCTCATCATTAATCTTTTAAAATGGTTTAACGTTGAGTGAAAATCAACATTTCGATAAATGAAAAATTCAAACGTGTTTTTTCTATTTTGGTTTATGTCCCAATGATGAATAAATTATCAATTTGTTAATTCTTTTGAAATGTATATTATTTATTTGTTCTGATGCATTATCGTTTCAAATTCATATTTTTGCAATTGTAGCTGACTTTTAATTTATTTTCATAATTGGAAATTTGATAACAATGAAACACTTAAAACGCCCCTGCAAGTATCAATAACGCTAAGTCAAAATGGTAAAAGATGCAACGCTAAATGCTATGAAATAGTCTTTGCTGAAATGGACACAGAAAATTAGAAACTGTCAAGAATTCTGGTTCTATTGACGCTGAAGGAACATCACACGAACAACAATTTGAAAAACTTTCTTAAAGTTCAAACGATAGCGAGCAACTGAGACAGTTACAATGAGCAAAATGACATTGAAGAACAATATGATGCAGCTCGATCTGAAAAAAAGTTTGAAACTTTGGCCACCAGCAGCATCAATAATTTGCCAATATTTAACGACATGTCATTGTGGCAAGTTCCTGTGCCTGATAGTACCAGAACTGATATCATCAAAAGGGGAAGAAAACCATTCCAGAATTAGCTGGAACCTTTGATCAAAAGACCAGGTGCAAAGGTTAAAGGTGAATTGTAGCAATTCTCTGCAGCTTTGTTTAATTATTCATTGTCAAATGGCGACAGGATGATACGTTCATGGATGGTGTACTCGTTGCGTGACAAAAAATTGTACTGCTTTTGCTGTCAGTTGTTTGACAAAGCGACTGGAACATCCACTTTCATCACTGGTTTTGAAACCTGGTGGAAGCTTAATCTGAATATTGCTGAACATAAACAATCAAAATGTCATCATGCGTGGAGAAGTGGAAAACAGACAACCATCGATGCAGCACACATTTCCCTGATGGAGAAAAAGAAGTTCAGAGACATTCTGCACAGAGTTTTAGATGTGATAATTTTCCTTGCGCAACAGAACCTGTCATTTAGGGGACATTGTGAGGATGCGAAATCATTAAACAAAGGTAATTTCTTGGCGCTTGTTGAATTGTTATCTCCCTACAATATAGTATTGAAAGAACACCTTGTCAGAACACCAGCAAAGCACAGATAACCCGGTAGTATGCTCACACATGTCACCTAAAATTCAGTACGAGTTAATTTCTCTCTTGGCAAAATATTTGAGTGGAAAATTTGTTTCTGACATTAAAAGTGCAAAATACTTTGGTATACTTTTTGAGCGCACACTGAACATTTCGCAGATCAACTATCGATAGTAATTCAATATGTACACATGAGATGTGCTACGGTTAAAGTTTGGGAGTCATTCCTTGGATTTTGCATTTGAAATGTAAAACTGCTACTGAATTAATTGGTAATATTCTTGAGAAACTGGAAAACAAAGGACTGGATATTCATTTGTGTCACGGTCAAGGATATGATTATGTGGCAAGCATGTCTGGAATCCATGGTGGTATGTAACAAAATATCCAAGACATTAATCCAAGGGACATTTCTGGATTTTGTTCCAATCATTCTTTTAACTTTTGTAGAAAATATTCATTTGCTGACAATTCATCTCGTGAAATGCTTTTTGGAAGTCTTGAGGTGCTGTACACATTTTTGCCCCGTCGACTCATTGCTGGAATGTGCCCCCCCCCCGACGTAAATACCATTGCTGGAATGTGCTAGTGGAATACACAGGTCTAACAGTGAAGAGACGTTCTACAACTCGCTGAAGTGCATATGCTGACAGTGTGAAGCCCGTGGTGCAGAAGATTAAACATTTTGTGGAAGCCATTGAAGCCATATGTAGTGTCGAAGGATGCAACAAGACAAGAGGCGCTGCACACAATTTGCTATATGCAACTTTTCTTTCATTTCTTGATTTTCTGGGGTGACGTTTTGCAAGAAGTCAAGTTAGCTCAGAAGTACATTGCAAATATCAAGTATTACGCTGGACATGGTTGTTACCAAATTAAGCACAAGGTCTTTTTGCAAGAACAGCACGCAAATGTTGTTGACAGCGCCGTCCAGCAAGCAGTTTCCAAATGTGAAGAACTTGATATTCCTACAGAAGAGAATCAAAAGAAAGAAGAATGTCTGGAGAGGACGCTGGATTATCATTGCAGCAGGAGACTAAGAAAGCAATGTTAGTGTCTGGACCATTTCTATATCAAGTTGGATACCAAAGGAAAAGCAGTGAATGATATTTTTGTGTCCTTTAGTCAGACCATATCATTTATGCCAAAGCCAAATGAATACAATTATCTGTTGTCAAAGTCACTGCTGTGTATGATGAGCTGTCTGAAAAAATCATTTAGAAATTCCACGTTTAAGACGACATCTACAAATTAAATGAAATAAATTTGGTGGAAACTAAGCACTAGACTGTACTGCAGTTCTGTAATTTATTAAGTGAGATTTTGTTGAGTCCTTGCCATATTTTACACTGACTCTAAGATTCTTTCTTACAATGTGTTTCTGAGGCATTGTGTGAACGAAGTGTCTCCAAATGGAGCTCATAAAAAATTACATCCAGTCAACTGAGCCAGTTAAGACTGTCATATCTGGTTGTTCTGTCCATTGAAAACGAGCTTTAAAGACGAACAGATTTTGCCACAATGAAAACAAGCAAACATTCATTCTAAGAGCATAATATCGAATGTCATTCTTTTGAGTATTGCCGTGTTTTTTTATTTAGCTGTTCTGAAAGTGAACATTTGCATTTTAAAAATCTGTTAATTTGAACTGATTATTTTGTGGTATTGGATTTTGTCTTGGATCATACATGTAAACAATAACGTATCCGTCAGTAGAGTAACATGTATGAAAATTTTGTATGTTTTGTATGCATGTATGAAAATTTGCACAAACATTAGTCGTGATGAAAGTAAATTTTTCACTCTTAGAGGGGGACTCCACATGCTTGGCTTGCTTTTTCTAAATTCTCATAGATAAGAATATTTGTAGAAATATTTGAGAATGAATAAATGTGAGAAATAGTGTATAGGTAAGAAAGAAACTTGTTCAATTAATTAGAATAATTATAACAGATTTTTTTTTTTTTTTTTAAATATAGCTCAATTGGAAAACTCAAGAATATTTTAGTATATATTTTGTATGATTAAACCATACTTATATAGAGAAGGTACTATGCTGAAGCCGAAGTTTCATCAGCATTTTTCGGCAGATAACATAAATCACCAGGATATGCTGGAACACTTGGCCAATGAAATTCATGTGAGCAGACGAAAAAAATTCAGTCAATTTGTTGACAACTTAATGGAACCATCACACATTGCCGACGAAAACAATACAGTACCATCTCTACATAAGTATCTTAGATGAAAGTATAAAATAACCCTCCCCTCTTTATGTTAAGAATGGGTTTCTAAATGTTATTGTTTCTCCCTCTTTATGTTAAGAATGGGTTTCTAAATGTTATTTTTTCTCCACATAAATATCGAAAAAAATGAAACAAAGTTTTTTAAAGAAAATAAAAAAAAAACAACCTTTCATCTTGATAACAATTTCTGCTCGTTTGTTGCCTCAGTTTCAATATTTTTACTAAAGTTTAAAAAAAATATTTTTTTTTACTAAAGTTTAGAAAAAATTACAAAAAACAAAATAGTCTTTAACATTTGATATCATAATTTTTTTTTCTGTATTGCGATTGAAAATTATTTTCAATAAATATTCATTCTTGAAAATTACCATAGATCAAGTGATTTTAATTCCTTTTCTTAAGAGGTTGGTAACGTTATCTGTTAAGAAAAATTGCATTTGTCTTTTGCCTTCGTTAAAACATCCTGTTTTGCTTTTGAGGAGGGGGGGCATTTTAAATGTATCCGCATTTTCACAGTTTTTGTGCGTCAGTTTACGGATTTTGACAACCGTTGCTGACGAAAAGATGGTACCTTCTCTACATAAATACTGATTGAACTATATAGGAAAAAAGCCATAGAGAAACATATTGATTAATTAACATCTATGTGTGTGTGTGTGTGTGTGTGTGTGTGTGTGTGTGTGTGTGTGTGTATGTATATATATATATATATATATAATAAAAGGGCAAAAAAGCTGCACATGTTTCTGTATGTCGTCTGCTAAAGGCTTTTTTCGATGGGGTTCTGGGGGGGGGGTAGTATTTTGGAGAACTTTTTAAATACTCCCTAGATTGTAATATCTACAATTTGCGAATGGACATCGTCTCTACATTTATTTTGAGCGAGTTTTAAAAAAAAATCTCTGGTTTCCAGTTTTTGTTTGTCTTTTTCGTATAAATAAAGCAAAACTTTTTTTTTTTTGTTTTTATTCAATTTTCACCCCAAACAAGGCACAGTGCCACTTTGAAGCAGCGGGCTACTATTAGGGAATTAATTAGCGGGGTCATTATGAAGGGAGAAGAGTAGAAAGATGTTTGTTAACATTACACTTTAACTTCTGCATATCATTGCAGTTGAGAAAGCAGAATCCCGGAAGGGAGTTCCAAAGACCCGCAGTTCTGGGGAAGAAACTATTGGAGTAAAAGGCTTTCTTGCACCTAGGGATCTCTACTGTAAAGGGATGAGACTTAGTAGCTTGTCGGGTTTGTCGGGGGTAGTTACGTCGGGGAGGTACAAGTGTTTGCAGTTCGTCAGAGCATTCACCATTAAAGTATTTCAAAGCAAAACAATTTGTTGGCCTTTGTGGCCGGCACGTCTTGAAGGCAATCAGCTTTGATCACCTTCATATCAGACAATTGCTATTCATGAAGACCCTGCCAGAGCTCTCCCTCTTGGGAAAGGGGGGGCTGGTTTTCCCCAACATCATAGGTGAAGCAAATACAGCAAAAAGCTGAAAGCTTTATTGGCTGTAGGCCAGTTTAGCTTTCAGCTTTCTGCCATATTTCTCGGCGTGATAGTTGACATGGCTAAATTTCAATGCATTACACTTCCGCTCACGTCTTGGCGTAGCGATAACCTGCAACATTTTCTTTCGCTTTCTTTTCCGCCTTCATGTCGCGTGTTCAGGTTCCAGCCTCTCTGCCTACTAACACTTTTTTTTTTTTTTTCAAACACGTGAGCAATGCCAGGCACTCCGCTAGTTCAATATAATAAAAAATAAAAATAAAAATCAGTTATTACAGTTCTGAATTTTTTAAATGAGGGCTGATTGTTTATATTACTTGTTTTGGTCGGACCATTGTTTTCATCTTGAGTGTTATTTGTGCAACCAATATGCCTGATGATGGTCGAAGGCTACACCGACCGACATGTTACACAAATCACACTCAAGATCAAAACTATTGATATAAGAAATCATATTTTTAATTCCAATTCCAACAACAATACATCTTCATATTTGGTTTAATATATATTTTGTATACTGACATGCACTGAATGGTGCTTAGAGATTGACTTCCAAACTAACCTATCTCTGGCCAGGTCTTTATTATACCTCTTTCTCTCGTGTCTCCTTATCACTTCCTTTCCATGCTTTCTTTGGCCTTTCTCTGTAAACTAAACCTGCTACCTCAACTGGTCTACATCTTTTAAGCCAAGAACTCTCATCTATTCTTTCAATGAGGTCATGCCATCAAAGTTTTCTATTCTGCATACATTTCCTTGTATTATCCAGATTTAATCTTCCTCTGAAGTCATCAGATCTAAACTTATCTCCTGATTAATGACAGACATTTACTAGAACCAAACCGGAATCAAATAAGTGAATTGTTATTTTATAGCAAATTATTTTTGGAAGCGTATTTGCTTATTATAATAATTAAAAAAAAAAAAAAAAATTTTTTTATTGGAGTCCTTTGAGATGAGTAATTTATTTATTTATTTATTTATTTATTTGCGGACTGTTATCCTCATCTTCATAGTTGTTGTTGTTGCACTATGTTTCGACCAACTATTCCTCTGGCCTTCTTCAGGTGGTCGTTAACTCAGCATTTCTATCCCATCACGGTTAATAATCACCTGAAGAAAACTAAAGGAATAGTTGGCTGAAACATAGTGCGACAACAACTATGAAGATGAGGATGACAGTTTGCAAGTATTTGCTATCTGTAAGTATGCATGTTATTTCAAAGAACTTCTGTTTTCCTTAGCCTTCTCCTTTAAATGAAACTTACTACTTCAATTGCTCTACTTCTATTAACTCAAGAACTCTCATCCATTCTTTCAACATGGCCATACCATTGAAGTCTCCTGTTTTGTACATATCACCCTATACGGTTCAGATTTAATCTTCTGAGGGCATCAGATCTAAACCTGTCTCTTGGTTAATAGCGGACATTTACTACAACCAAAGTGGGACTTTGTGAATTAAATGAATTGCTATTTTATAGCAAATTATTTTTGACAACTGTATTTCCTATCTGTACATAACCTTTTATTCTAAAAACTTTCCGATTCCACAAAAGTTTCAATTTCGCTGATTTGAGTCCTACTCTTCTCATATTATCAGATAACAAGACCTGATTCAAACCAGTCGTCTAAAACGACCAACGACAGCATGAACCCGGTCAGCAACAATAACAACGAAGATGACGAAAGAAATAAAGATGATGAAGACTTGAAAAGAATTTGTCAAAATTCGTCCAATGCAAACAGAAATGATGACAGTGCAGATAGCAACAATTTTATTGAATTACCGTCCGAAGATGTCTTTAGGAATTTGAAGAATGCACGTGGTTTCGCTATTGATATTGGTAAGTTGTTTTTTTGTTTTGTTTTTTTTCCGAAATCTATTTTGTTTGTTGAAGCTAAAATGCTTACTCTATTTTCTATTTTTTCTTTTAATATCAATCCTGCCGATTCCTTGAATATAAACATTTTAATACGAAGTGTATGCTTTCTTAATTATTTCTATTCTATTTAGAACTAGCAGTTCAGTCCTGCTTTGCTCGGGCCCTATGTACTATTCATAATTTTATGTGCATGAAGGGCGAATGAACTCTTTTTCTGGGTCAACAGCCAACTAGCACCGTGTATATTTGTGTGTGTGTATATATGTGTATTGGGGTGGAGAGGGCCCCCGTAAGCCGTGGTGAAGGCAACCTTTCTAGGAGAAGCAAATCTCTGATTTAAAAAATCATAAAGTGGAAGACCATTACCCGCATTTAGCTGGTCTGCAGTTTAATTTGTTGCTGGCTATCTTGCTCTTGCTTGTTGCTGGATCTCAACATTTTGAACCGAGAGAGAGACTTAGCTGTCGTACAAAGCTAAGACTCTGTAACATCATATTTGTATAGATACTCCCTCAGACATTTGGGCTCATGGATTTTAAATGTCTGAGGGAGTGGCACTCGTCTGACAAGACGTTGCAATCATCATCATCATCATCATCATCATCATGTATGTATATATATATATATTGAACAGTTTGACTCGTGTCCAGGTAACCTACATCTAAAATTTCAAGTGTTTAGATCCAAAATTGGTGGAGAAGTTTGGTTAGAGTCTGCAAAGGTCAACTCTTTCAATTTTGACCTCTTGGCAACGAAATTTTCACCCAAAAACTTATTAAAAATCTTGCTGCATGTCTGAATATCCTTTATGTAAAATTTCAAATGTTTAGACCCAAAATTGGCTGAATAGTTTGTTAAAGACCGCAAAGGTCAAATCTTTTGAATTTTGACCCCTTGGCAGCCAAATCTTTGGCCAAAAAAACGATTATAAAGCTTGCTCTATGTTTGACTACACTTTATGTAAAATTTCAAATGTTTAGATCAAAAATTGACTGAGTAATTTGGTAGAGACCGCAGAGGTAAAATTTTTTAAACTTTCACCCCAATTTTGACTCCTTAATATTTATTGTTTTGGGCTCAAATCAAATTAAAAATTTTGATCCATGTCCAAGTAACTTATATCTAAAATTTTAAGTGTTTAGACCCAAAATTGGTGGAGGAGTTTGATAGTTTTCAAAGGTCAAATCATTGAATTTTGACCCCTTGACAGCCATTAAAAAGATTTTCCCAAATCTCAATATCCCTTATGTCAAATCTCGAGTCTGTAGACTGAAAATTGACAGAGTAGTTTGGTAGGGAAATGTACACACACAAACAGACAATTTCACTTTTACAGATATAAATTGAATAAAATAAGAATTTAATAAAACACCCTTTCTTTTCCTTGGTTGTAAATCTATGGATGGACTGCATATTTAGCTTAGATTATTTTATTTATTTTTATTTATTTATTTTTTTTTATTTTTTTTTTTTTCAGGAGTAGGGTATGGTTTCTGATATACACCCCTTAAATTGTCAAGTTTGTAAAATAAATGTGTCAACATTACTGTGTTTCCTACAATGTACCCCATAATTCATAAGTAGGGCTCTGACAACAGAATCAACTTTTCATAGTTGAAACTCTCAACACAGATACAGTTAATCAACCAAGAACCCCATCACTCTATATAAAAGCATATAAGATATCAATGGATACACACTCGAGAATCAAAACAATGAAAAGAATATGCTGTTGTCCTAGCTCTATTCATAAGTTTATGAGTTTACTCTGCACACATTATTGGCACTCATGTGCGTGCACCAGTTAAAATTTTATTACATGACTCATAATTTGATGTAGAGCAGTTCTTTTTTTTCTATTTAATTATAAATTCAACTTTCAAACCAATTCCATTAGTTAGTTTGGAAGTCAGTTTGTAAAAGCCATGCATGTGAGCACGTGTTAAACTGAATATTAAACTAAAAATAATGATGATATCATTATTTTCTTTCCATTATTTTTTTACATTAAATTTTATTTTTATAAACAAAACAATAAAAACGATTAAGTGACGATTATGGTTCCTCCCTCACCAAACTTTCACAAAAAACACTCGTCTAGCTGAAAACACTATCAATAATTTCCCCAACTCTTTATCTGTGCCTAAACTTAAACGTAGATTCCATGAACAAAGTTTCTTTCTTAGAACTGCACGCCTGTGGAACTCTATCGTTTTCCTGCTTTCCAGCTGACTACAATCTGATCGTCTTCAAGTCTGATGTGAACAACTTCTTGATGAACCGTCCCCTTTAAGTAACCCAATTTACCAAATTTCCACTACTAATGATTACTATAATATTGTCCCATTGACTACTGTACATTCAGTAGCCCTTATCCTTGTGTGACTTCTGGGCCTTGATATGTGGTGACTCTTATGTTAAAAAAAGTGACGAATAAATTATTAATTTTCCAAGAATATTGAAACATTTTTGTGCTGCTATGTAAATAATGTATATAAATGCTATCATGTCTATACAAAAAAGTTTGTAAATATTTTTCAAGTGATTACTAGATTTGCTTATCAGTGAAATGAAAATCTCAAAATGACATTGTAATTTTCAGTCCATTTTTATCTGTTAATTGGGTCAAAGGTCAGCCATTTTGATTGCAAAAAATGTAAACTGATAACTGCTTTAAAACAAACTAAATTTCATATTGACATTTTTTTTTTTTCAAATTGAGTCCATTCTTTTGACCTATATTTCTTAATGTATATTTTTATGCCACTAATTAGTTTTTTACTACCCTAACCTGTGACAGTAGTTTCGATGCGAATATATGCAGTAAATTATAAGTGGAAAAATAGCTAAATTTCGCCCCTTTATATTATGCTCATAGAACTCGTCTGACTATAACTGTTCTTTCTCTGTACCTAAAACCAAGCGTAATTTCCATGAACAAAGTTTCTTTCCTAGAATATCCCGTTTGTGAAACAAGATTCCAGAAGTCTGCTTCCCAACCGGACACACCATAGTCATCTTCAAGTCTAATGTGATTGTGAACAAATACTTGTCAAGTTGTCCTAACAATCATCAAACCGTGTTTTGACTCTTGTTAAGTGACTCTTGGGCTTTGATATTCGGTAAAAAAAAAAAAAAAAATGATCTCGGCGATTTGTTGATTACACGGCTTGTCTGTATATTTGTTATGCACCTGTCTTGTTTATTGGCATCTATGCGATCTTGGGTTTAGGCTGATTTTGTTTTAGGAAAGTCATCATGTGATTCATGTCCCATAGTTTCACTACAAATTCGACTTGATAAACGTTTGATGGCCGATTGTAAATGTCAAATACAAGTCAGCCATTTTATTTGTTAAGAACCTTTTTTTTAAGTAAATGAATACCGTACTTTTCTTTAAGTTACAAATATATTTTTTGATCTTTGTAGAATCAAGTGATTATAACATTCAGAAGAAAATTGGCATTTGCACAAAAACATGTTTGGAATAAACATTCCCAGAATGTTTTTTATTATTAGAATCCTTTGAAATAAGTAATTTGTATATTTATTTATTTTGCGGACTGTTATCCTCATCTTCATAGCATCTTTGGGGCCAATAGCGCAGTGGACAGAGGTATTGAATCTCTACGGTTCCAGGTGAACATTGTCTGAAGACAATGGTTTCAATCCTTCCCAAAGACGACCAGAGAATTAGTTGGCCAAAACGTGTTGAGACAACAACTATAGAAGGCAGTAATTACTGAGGATGCAGTTAAGACTCGGCCTTCTTATCCCATCATAGTTAACCACTTGATGAAGGCCAGCGGAATAGTTGGCGAAAACGTCGTAAAACCACAATAAAGATGAGGATAACAGTCCACAAATAAATTCCCAGAATGCCTCATTTGGCAATTTGGATTATCCATAAAAAATATTAAGTGCTTTGATTAGTCGGATAGAGAGAGCTTATTATATATTGGAGTGTGCACATATTTAAAATGCTATTTCGTACCAAAGTGTAACCACTCAACAAAAGTAAAGCTTAAATCTGACCAACTGACTGACTTGCAAAATCTTTGACAATGTTTAAACATTCTGTGTATCAATTTTTTTTTTATGGTAATTGCTCAAGACAAGGTGTGAAGCCAATTAATGTAAGGAGTTAACAAGGACAAAAATTGTTTTATCACAAAAACAAGAGATGCCTATTGACCTTAGTCTCCATACATCGTCTGATTGTAGACTTGTAGAGATAAAGAATATCCTCGGGTGTGAGAAAGCATTTAGAGCGAGATAGAGAACTGACGCAAAAGCAACCGATCGAATGTATGAACTCCCCCCCCAAAAAAAAAAAAAAAAAATTTGATGAAAAAAAAAAAGATGTTTCCGTGTTGATTTCTCCTCAGGAAACTAACTATCTATGAGAATCGTAGAAAGAATAGGGATATGCCTGCCATTAAGATACAAGCTTAGTCTTAACACGATTAAATGAAACCAGCCATTTCATATTCCAGTTCTTAACTAAACCCAGCTCAACTTCTAGATCAGCTTCATATTTCAACTGATTCCAGGCAGATGGGCAAGAAGCAATACCAGAATCGAGGGTGGTATCTTCATCATAGATGTTAATTTTCTGAATAATATTCTCAGGAAGATCATTGGCATAAGGAAGGAACAGAGTTCCAAAGAAACCCAAAGAACACAAGAATTGATAGGAAAAAAAGAATGAGGAGACCCCATCCAGAATTACTCGCAAGCTTTGATCAGAGAGAAGAGGCATAATGTCATAACACTGAAGTTTGCGTAGAAAACCAGAATGTTACATTTTGTTGAATACCGTTAAAATGTCAAGCACAATAGCTGTACCCTCTTCTGAATAATGCAAATCATTTAGATTTTGCAGTCACATGTTTTGATAAATTGATTAAAATTCGAGAACACCATTTTAAACATTTATTTTTTTATGGTATTTAAAAAAACAAAACAAAAAGAAACAACTGTTAAGCATTTGTAAATGTACATTTTCTCATATTTTTAACATGTAACTGATAAAGTTATAAAGCTTTGTTTGAAAAATCTTCTTTTCAGTTATTTGATAGAATATGTTATTTCCATTTTGTTTCCAGGTGGATCTCTTACAAAAGTTGCATATTGTTCCAATGTACAAAGGAAGACTTCGCTTGTATCAGATGAATTCTCCGACAAGGTAAAGCACAACATTCGGTTTTCAATTGAATATTTTTCTTTTTTTCTATTTAAAAAAATATATATTTTAGAAAAATAAGCAAACAAATATGTGATATCATTTTTTTGTTTTCGTTTTTTTGTTTTTGATTTTTTTGTTTTAATTTTGTTTTTCTTTGTATTTTACTTTTCATATTTTTCTTTTCGTTTTTTTTTTCTTTTCGTTTTTTTTTCTTTTCGTTTTTTTTTTCTTTTCGTTCTTTTTTCTTTTCGTTCTTTTTTCTTTTCGTTTTTTTTTCTTTTCGTTTTTTTTTCTTTTCGTTTTTTTTTCTTTTCGTTTTTTTTCTTTTCGTTTTTTTTCTTTTCGTTTTTTTTCTTTTCGTTTTTTTTCTTTTCGTTTTTTTCTTTTCGTTTTTTTTCTTTTCGTTTTTTTTCTTTTCGTTTTTTTTCTTTCCGTTTTTTCGTTTGTTCTTTTTCATTGTTTCTTTTTCGTTTTTTTTCTTTTCTTTTCGTTTTTTTCTTTTTGTTTTTTCTTTTGTTTTTTCTTTTCATCATGGATGGAATTGACCAGACAGCATTTCCTGTAGACTGAGCTGGGCATCCTCTGCTTTGATGTAGTGATATTAGTAGTTGGGTCCAAGTATGTTTCATGCTAAATTTTGTGCAATTCTTGTATTGTTTTTAGTTTTAATACTTGTGATAATAACCATTTAAATCTTTCCCTTGTGCTAAGTTTACCACAATTCTGTCAAGTCGTTTTGTGTCCTATAAGTGACCAAATAATTAATTCAGAAAATAAATGCAGACACAATCCTTAATCAAATTTAAATGAAATGCAACTAATAATTCTGTGACATATGCATTAATAGTTCAAAATTTAAAGCTGTGATCTTGTCTGACCGAAAAGTTTCCATCACATGTGTTTATTGTTGCCTTTCCTACTTTGAATGAGGATAGTCTTTTGCTACAAGTGTCTCTATATTAACAATTTGCAATTGCGATGCCGGCTGAAACAAAAGTAGCCAAATTACTTTCAGATATTAAAGAATTCAATTACCGTGACAGTCACTCTGTTAAACCATTTTTTAATGTCTGATTGCTTGGTCGCTTCCATTGAGACTGAAAGAGGCTTTGCCTACCACTCTCCCTGTCGTTAATACTTGATGTCATATTTGTCAAAATCGGAGGTGCTTTCAATAGGTTTCCAGAATTTTTTTGTACAGGCATTTAAAATTGTTGTAGACTCTTGAAAATTCAGTATATTATTGCTATACATCTTATGAGATGACTGGCCAATTTTTATGATTTCAGGTTCAAATGAACAGCTACAGCAGGAATTGGAATACAGCTTACTAAAATCTGATTGTCACAGCTGGTGAATTTCAAAAATGCAATCTGGATATGAATGGGAAGAACGATACGCAATAAAATTCTGTTGTGAACTTGGAAAAATGTCACATAAACGTATGGAATGTTTCAGACTAATTTTTGGACCATCTTGCATGCATCGAGCATCAGTTTTGAGTGGTATGAGATTCAAGGAAGGCAGGTAGTCTGAGGGTTGGTAAAAAGTATGTCAGAAGTATGGGAGGAGTAAGGAAGTCTGAACACCAGAGTTGATTGGCCAAATAAAGAATTTCATGGGTAGAGACCGTTGTGTGTCTATAGAGACAATAAGTGCACAGTTTGATGTCAGTGTGGGAACTGTACACACAATTATTCATGAGAAACTGAAGATGCCAAAGATCTTCCTGTAGTTTGTGATACCCTGGTGACCTGCGATGAAAATTGGATCTAATGTTATAACCCAGAGATTTTTAACAATTCTTAAATAGAAGATTAATTTATGCAAAAGATTTACATTTAGAACATCAAATATTCTTCTAAAGAATTGCTGTAATTGTCCTCTTTGATTATTTTCTTTCTGTCATTAAAAACTTTTCTAAAGTAAAGTTTTTTGTTCTTTTTCAACTATAATCAAACCAATATTATATACACAAATTTGAAAAGTCCTTGAATTTTAACTTTCTCCTTAAAAAGGCTTTATTTTTATTATTACATTGAAAAATCCTTGAAAGTATAAAAACTTTTTTGAAAATGTTTTGAAAATTGCATTCTTTATGTCCAATAAAAATGTGTCAAAATATTAAAAATAAAATAAAAATAAATACTGTGAAATTATATTTTAGGTATTAATAAAAATGCCATTTAAATATTTTTTAAATATTGAAATTATAATTCAAATACATCGTTCTGAAATTGCATAGTAGTATTATGGATACAAGAGTTATGTCCCTTTATCAAAAAACTACATTGGGTAGTTTTGTGATAAAGGGACATAACTGACCTAGTTTTCAATTATCGCAATTTCTTTTCTCACTTTTATTTATTTTTTTTTTTTGGGGGGGGTAGGTAAGAATTCAAATCTTCCTCTGTTTTTGCTTTCATATATATTTATCCCCCCTCCCCCCAAAAAAAATCTGACAACTGAAAATGAGGTCAGCCAGTCCAAAAAAGAATGAACAAGACGGCAGCCATCTTGTTTGGAAATTTAAAAGCAGTAAAGAGAGTTAATATTTGATATGAAATCAAAAACATTTAAAACTATTTAAAAACACAAAAAAATGATGCAGGTTGATTGCAAAGTAACTTTTATTCACTATAGTAACTTTCTTTTTTTTTTTTTTTTCATGTTTGATATTTTACCACTTTTTCGAATCGCTTTGGATTGTAAACTAAACCCCAAATTTTGTTTTGAAAACTTGAATTTTGTCTGGAGAAAACCTTGAAAAACTTTGGAAAAGTTCTTAAAAATGGACATTAAAAATCTGTGCGAACCCTGTGTGTGTATGTATATATATATATATATATATATATATATATATATATAGTGCTAACTGATTAATGAACATCCATTCAATCGTGTGATTTAATTTCTATTTTGTTATTAAACCTATGAAGTTTTATACTAGTTTTAACTATAAATTTAAGTTTTATATTCATAAAAATAATAAATATCGTTATTTTTTGGTTCTTTTTTATAAATTGTTTAACCATTTTTCTTTTTTATGGCCAGACTTCTGACAAGTGTGGAATTTATGAGATCTTTGAGAAAGACGAATTAGTTTGTCGGTTGCATTTTATCAAGTTTGAAACCAAGTTTCTCAGCAAATGCCTCGACTTCATCCAACAGAACCTTCTTGAATGCAGCAGTTCCAGCAACAAAGATCGAACATTCAAAGCAACTGGCGGAGGGGCACATAAATACAAAGAATTGATAACTCAAAAATTAGGAACTCAGTAAGTCATCGATCGCTTCATATTTGTAATGCATCAGTAACCACAAACTGTCTTTCTAATTTACCAAAAATAAAAGAGAAAGAATTTCTTTTCATCAATTATTGACTTAAAATGATGATGTGTTTGAAATGGGTTTTTCTAAAATCACTTTGAAATGTCTGATAGCATTGTATTTCAGTTGCATCTTATAATAACGGTGTGGAGAACCACAGCAATAACACCCTCGGTTGGTTTGTGCCCCCTGTAGAGAAGCGCTGGTGCTCGAACCTGAAACCGATCCGATACAAAAAATAAGATAAATGAAATGCATCTGATATGAAAAATAATACAAAAATAAGATAAAGCAAATTCAGGTTTACCTATTATGGTTCGTGGTGGCAGGATAAAGACATTTATTCTATGCCAGTGACATTATCTCGTTCATGTGAGGCTGTTGTTAATCAGGAAAAGGACGAAAGGAGAAAATATGGGGAGAAGAAGCAAGCGGTGGAAGAGAAAAAGCTTCTTAAATACAATGCTGAGGGTTAAGAGTCCCAGCCCTTTTCATTTACCGTGTTAAGAATAAGCCAGCGTTTTGTCAAACACAACTTTGACATTAAAGGAATTTCTGTGATTAAAATAGCGATTTCATTTCTGGGGGAAAAAACAAACTATAAACAATCTTTCAGGTTTCAAATTAAGAGCAGACTTCCTGAAGTTAACACTTGATTTCTTGAAGATACTCAAGTGTTTGTTTCAGGATTCTTCCTACTTCTCAGACCTTAATGAAATGAAGAACAATAATTTTCCTCTTCCCAACGACCAATTAAATGTTATATATTTTTATTTTTTTAGAAAACCATAATGTAAAATTGATTGAGATTGTCAGACTGACTTCCTCATCTTGGTTGTTATAGTCACAATGTTTCGGCCGTTTTGCTCTCCGGCCTTCATTAGGTGTTTTTTATCGAACTGGGGAACCGTTTGTTAGGAGTCTCGAACCCAACCCTTTATTATTACGGGGATACCGTGTTCAGACTCCAGCTAGGCTCTGGGACATAGTTGCTGATTCTCTGTTTTTAAATGTTACTTTTCACTGCCTTCGTTCAGGTGCTGAGTTCAATCCTGAACGAAGGCAGTGAAAAGTAACATTCAAAACAAACTTTTTGTTAATCACTTTTTTCTTCTTGGAGATATAAAAAAAATCTCTCTGGCTAGTAGTCTGTTAGTATGTTAAAATGGACAGTTTTTAAATCTCTTTAAGTGCAAGCATGTGGCAATGTTATAAGAAATAGGATGGCACTTTTTTTTAAATATCGTTATGAAATGTATATTACAATTTTAAGTTTAAGAAAGCCAAACCAATGTTTTTCTTTTTGTTTTGTTTTTTCTTTAAAAGAAATATTAATATGCTTTCACCGCAGTCAAAGCATATATAGTTTTGGCTTAAATTTCAAATTTTAATATTCATTTATATTTCCAAAAACTTTTTAAATAAAAATTATTTTAATTGTACCTTTCAAAAATTAAACTTGTAAAATTAAAATATTTTTTATTTCTTTTCATTGTCTGATGTTAAAAAAAAAAAAATTGAAAATGCTCTTATGAATCTGTATTAAAAAAAAAAAAAAAAAAAATGCCTACATTGATTTAAACAGTGCTCACAGACATTGGATTGTCCTTTATTACACCGAGAAGTCCACTTCAACATTGGACAATAAAAAGTAAAACGTTTTGCTTCGACAAGTAACATTTTAATTTTCGACAAAAGCTGAGATGAAAAAATAAGTTTATTCATTAAAAAAAAAAACATTTTTATAATTAATGTATATTTTTGAGATGACGATTTATAATTTTTTGTGTTTTTTTGGATCATTATTCTCATCTTGATTGTTTTTTTCCACAACAGGTTTGACTTTAATTCTGAATATTATTCTTGTTTTCTTATCTTTCTCCTAAATCCTTTTTGTCAAAATACTATTATTAACCAATACTTTTTCTTATATTTAAAACGAGAAAAAAAAAAAAGTCTCCCATGAAATGGAACATTTCTCAAATTTAAATTGTCATATTATCTGAACTCAAAAACACGCAGCTTTTTTTTTTTTTTTTTTTTTTTTTTTTAAGTATGCATTACTTCTAGCTAAAGTTACTACATAACCCTAAAGGTAATACTTCTTAACCAGCTTTTTAAATGAGTTAAAAATAACCAGACTTTTTCAATTTGATAAAAGTTCCATTATAGCATATTTATTATGGGGTGGAGCTGGAGCGGTTTAACATCCCAGCTCGACCTAGATAAAGGCAAAAAGTGTCCATGCATTAACATGGGAGGGGAGACTATCTTCAAGTACTATCCTAGTCCGTGAATGGGGTAACCGACTTAGTATTAAGTAGATATTCTTTCTCACCTTTTTTTTTTTTTTTTTTTTTTTTATTTTACTTATTTTATTTATTTTATTTTATTTTTTTTTCAATGGACAGTAGATAATGCATGTGGATGTGTTATCGGCAGCTCCAGTAACTCTCGCTTCTCCTTTTTATATCCTTCAGTCCTCATTTCCAATGAGTGATTTTTCTGACAAAAGGTGAAGAAAAAGCTGCTTTCTAGGTCGGTAGTACTTTGTAAAGAGTAGCCTGGGATATCGGAAAATTTCCGTTTCTATGTCTATCCTTGTGGTCATATCACTAGTAAGGGTGCTGGAGGTAAGCGTTTCATCTGGGCTGACATTACCTGCCTGATAGCCAGGGACCCAAACCTTGGATTAACCACTAAGGAGGCTGTCCTATCAGCAGGTGCAAAGTACCGGGGCTGCTGTATTGCCATTTGGTGAATGGATTCTGGACCATACAGTAGTTTCTGGTAGGGCCTCTCGATGCCATACTAGTGGGTAATTGTTACGGTTTTACCTTATCATGTGCCACAAAAAAAAAAAAAAAAAAAAATTTTCTTGTCTTTTTTCTCTCTTATTTTCCCTCTCTGTCCTGCTCCAACCAAGTCTATCGACCCGCTCCACAAACCCCAAAACCTCAACAATCATAACAAATCTCCAAAAAAGAAACACAAATAAACCTAGAACCCCATCCACCAATGTAGACCCCTACTACCAGGTCTCCTTCTCCAACATCAGGGGTCTACGTTCCAACCTTCCAGAGGTTGAAACACAATTACAGGAGACGAAACCGGACATACTCTTTCTAAGTGAAACTGGCATAGGGCCAACCACTTCTCTAGACGAATTCATAATTAAAGGATACTCCAACTTTAACATCTAAATCTGACTCCCAAGATCGCCATGGGCATGGAATATGTGCCTACATCAAAGATGGCTTTTCATGTGGTAGAGATATCTCCAGAGAAGACCCTAATTTACCTTACATGTGCTTCCGGGTTGCATTAGCTTGCACCACTGCATTTATATTTGCACTCTATCGCCCCCCCCATAACAGTGGGGTTACTATCTTTAAGAGCATATCTGAGAAAATTGACCACATCCTGTCTGCTCATCCTTCGGCTAACATTCAAATTTGCGGTGACTTCAATGTCCATAATGTGGAATGGCTGCCTCACTCAAATAAGACCGATGACTTTGCCATTGCCTATGACTTCACTCAGATTGTTCACGAACCCAGTCAATATGCAAGCCTTCTAGACCTTTTCCTCACAACATCCCCTGAGCTGTGTTCATGTTCCGTCCTATCTCCTCTGGGATCCTCTGACCACTCCGTTGTAACAGTTAAGATAAAATGAAATGTTATATGTCTTCAGACGTACCTCTCCACCATACTGTATATCGATACTCAATGGCTGACTTGGACAGCTTCCGTACTTTCATATCTGACCTACCTCTGCATTCCATGTTTAAAAAGGATGTGTCCTCTATAGTATCAGACCTGATAGAATGGGTTATTGTAGACATAGATCGATTCATACCATCCAAAAAATTCCAACAAAAACCTAACAGCCAGCCATGGTTCTCCCCTGAATGTGCTACTGCCATCGCGCACAGAAATCATTTTTTCCATAGCTACCAACGTAATAGATGTACTGACACTAAAGCTGCTTTCAGGAACGCCAGCAACCACTGTAAAAGAGTAATAAAAAATGCAAGAGAGCTATATGCCCAGTCTGTTAAATCCAAAGTAGCTGATCAGCGGCTTGGTTCCCACCAGTTTTGGCAAATAACAAATAGGATCCTGAACAGAAGTGTGCGTTCTATCCCAATCATTATCAATGGACCAGAGGTCATCTCGTCAGCATCAGACAAGGCCAAACTATTTGCCAAGAACTTTGCAGCTAATTCTATCCTTTACGATGAAGTCCACCAACTCCCCATATTTCCTCCTATAACACAGAACACGCTGGGTAACATAGAAATATCTGTGCATGAGGTCGCCAAGCTAATCAAGAACCTTGATTCCAGTAAAGCAACTGGCCCTGATGGCATTCCAGTTATAGTGCTGAAAAAGCTCCAACCAGAACTTGCCCCCATACTTACAAAACTGGTTGAGCATTGCCTTAAGGAGAAGTGCTTTCCAACACCCTGGAAAACCTCATCAGTATGCCCTGTATTTAAGAATTCAGGTGAAAAGTCATCTCCCTCTCAGTACAGACCAATAAGTCTCCTCTGTGTCATGAGTAAGCTTTTGGAATCCATATTAAATAAAGAATTAGTCAACCACCTCAACAGAAACAACCTTCTTAGTGACATGCAATATGGTTTCCGCTCTGCAAGATCTACAGCAGATGTACTAATGGTTATATCTCATAGGATTAGTGAATCTCTTGACAAAGGTTTCATTTCCAGGGCAATTGCTCTTGACATATCAAAGGTCTTCGATAAGGTATGGCATAAGGGCCTACTTCACAAGATTTCCAGCTACGGTATTACTGGAAATGTTTTCTCAATAATTAAATCGTTTCTCTGATAGGTTCATAAGAGTAGTGGTTGATGGGCAGAAATCAGAGGCCCACAATATTAATGCTGGAGTCCCTCAGGGGTCCATCCTGGACCCAACTCTCTTCCTGATGTACATCAATGATCTCCCAAAACACATACTTAAATCATTCGTTGACATCTATGCTGATGACACGACCATCTATGGTAACACATCAAAGGCCGTAAATGACAAAGCTCTCTCTCTCTGAATCTCTCTCTTTTGATCTTGAGTGCGTGGTACAATGGGGGAAGAGGTGGCTGGTCACTTTTAATTCATCTAAAACCAAGCTTCTATCTTTACATCATCAACGCTCTGATCCCCATCTGGCATCAATTGAAATGGATGGCTCTTGTCTTGGGGAGGCCCCATGTTTTGACAAACTTCTGGGTTTGACCTTTACTCCTGATCTGAAATGGAACATGTACATCAAATCTGTTGCCAGGGACGCTGGGAAAATGGTGGGATCCTTCTACCGCTCCAGAAGATATCTCACTACTGATGCAATTCTCTATCTGTATAAAAGCCAAGTACGTCCAAGGATGGAGTACTGCTGCCACATCTGGGCAGGAGCTGCTAAAAACAGCCTATCCTGCCTTGACAGAGTACAAAATAGACTTCGTGGCTTAGTGGGGGATGCCCTTTTCTCTTCCCTGCAACCTCTCTCCCACAGGAGAGACGTTGCAAGCCTGTCTTTGTTTTATCGTTATTTCCATGGCAGGTGCTTGTCTGAGCTCCAATCCCTCGTCCCCCCCCTCGCCAATCTTTCACGAGAAACACTCATTTGGCTGAAACTACTGTCAATAATTTTCCCCACTCTTTATCTGTGCCTAAATCCAAACGTAGATTCCATGAGCAGAGCTTCTTTCTTAGAAATGCACGCCAGTGGAACTCTCTGCCGCTTGCCTGTTTCCCACCTGACTACAACTTGGATGTCTTCAAGTCCAACATAAACAAACTCCTGATAAACCGCCCCCTTAAGTAAGACACTCTATCAAAACCCCTAATACTAATGATTAATACTATCTCATTGATTACTGTACACGCAATAACCCTTATCCCTGAGTGGCCTTCAGACCTTGATAAGTGGTGACCCCCATGTAAAAAAAAAAAAAAAAAAAAAAAAAAAAAAAAATTTCGGCAGATGTAACCTCCGACCATCTTCAGGTGTATTCACACTGGATGTTATTGGTGAATAGTGAAAAATGTTGTTTTTTTTTTCCCAACGAACATAGTCGAAGGTTTCATCGGCCAAAATGCTGTGGAAAAAAAAAAAACAGGATAAGAATAATAATCCATTTAATACAAAAAATAATTATCAATGCTCATCTAAAAAAAAAAAATAATTATCAATGCTCATCTAAAAAAAAAAATAATTATCAATGCTCATCTAAAAAAAAAAATAATTATCAATGCTCATCTAAAAAAAAAAATAATTATCAATGCTCATCTCAAAAAAAAAATAATTATCAATGCTCATCTCAAAAAAAAAATAATTATCAATGCTCATCTCAAAAAAAAAATAATTATCAATGCTCATCTCAAAAAAAAAATAATTATCAATGCTCATATAAAAAAAAAAAAAGAAGAAATAGATTTGGCGCTATTTGCATTTTGAATTTCTATCGGCTATGTTTGTTGGGAAAGCAAGCAAAACATTTTTCACCATTCACTAATAACATCCAGTGTGAATACGCCTGAAGATGTTCGGTGGTTACATTCGCCGAAAGGTTGTGGAAAAAACAACCAAAATGAGAATAATAGTCCAAATAATACAAAAATTAACATTGTTATTGTTTTCTAAATAAAAATCTCATGAAACAATGTTTTAAAACATGTTATTGTTCTCTAAAAAAAAAAATTCTTATGAGCAATATTTTAAAACATTGTTACAGTTGTCTAAAAAATCTTATGAAAGAACGTTTTAAAACATGTTATTGTGTTCTTAAAAAAAAGTGAAACAATGCTTTAAAACATGTTATAGTTTTCTAAAAATAAAAATTCTTATGAAACAACGTTTTAAAAAACATTTGCACCACTTGATTTTATAAATGGATTTTGTTTTCAATCTGGAAAGCTTCATTTTGTTCTTCTTGCAGTATCTCCAAAGAAGATGAAATCCATTGCCTCATCAAAGGTTGTAACTTCTTGTTAAAGAACATCCCTGATGAAGCATTCCTTTATCAAAGATATGGAAATCCAGAGTGCAAATTCCAAGGAGTTGACCCAGACATTTATCCGTTCCTTCTGGTCAACATTGGTTCAGGTGTCAGCATCATTAAGGTAAGATTGTAACCTCTTGAGAGAAACGCCAAAAATATCCATTTAAAAATACAGAATAAAACTGGGTTCATTTCAGTCACACCTACTCAGTGTTGTTTGGAATGTGATGAAGTTATTTATTTTTAAAATTTTTATTTGCATATTTTGAAACTGATTTTTAAATTTAAAATGATTTATCCTCCTTACTGATTTTTATTTTTAGGCGATTATCTAAAAATATTTCATATTACCAGTTATCTGAGCCTAAGTCATTTTAAAAATAAATTGTAGCCAAGGATACTTTTATATTGCCAATAACATGGTACAACAATAATGAATGAAAATTGACTGGTTAAAAGTCAGGTTTAATTTGTTAATTTAAATGTTATTTGTGGCTGATTTTTGAAAATTTAAAATAAATTTATATGCTTGAGTAGCAGGATGACCTAATGTTGTTTGAGATCGAATGAGAATAAGCAAATATTAAACACTTTTATTGTCATCGAAATCAATGAAATTGCTTATTTGTTGTTGAATTGTGTAGTGGACTTTCGGTCAGCGTTCAAGTTGTGGATAACTTGACAAAGACTAAAGTTACTTCTCATGAAAGAGGAGAACTATTTATGGCACAATGGGAGATTCCATTGTGCACACATGGGCCAGTCTATTCCTTGGATTGTAATTGGCTGAATCACCTGATTGGATATGCTTGTACATAAATACAAGCCCCCAGTCCAGCTCAATCTGATGTCTGTCTAGTGCATGAGCTGAACCCTTGGTAAGTGTTGCTGCTATTATTGTTGTAGTTGTTGTGTGTTATTGACTAACACAGTTCTTTTGATTATTCTACATCTCCCCTCTCCCCCCCCCCACGAGTAGGCTGGGTTGTGTGAGAGGTGTATCTCTCTTTTAGGCCTAGTTTGTTGTGTGGTAGTAACCTAGAAAGAGCTCGGGGAATCCTTGATCGAAAGCGTGGGGATAGATGTGTGGTTTGTTGTTGGGGTTTGGTTGCTGTGTATGTGCTATTACAGGGAGATAGTGGGATATGCAAGAATGTAGTATCGTTTGAGGGAATTGTTGGTCCTAGTGCTGCACTTGGTATTGGGGTTTGTGTAGGCTTAAGTTCGCATTTTCTGAGGAAACGGCGGTTCCTAAGTGTGATCCTTCCGGATCCGTTAACCTTGATTCGGTATTGTCGATCTGGTAGGGAACTGATGATTTTGCCCGTTGTGTTCCATCTGCCTGCTTTAGTGGGGGACCCACTACAATATACCAGGCAGAAGCTTTACAAGAACTGTAGAGAACCTATTGTTGATTTTATAAAATTATTTTTATATACAATGGCTTGAACTAAAGATTAAAATGCAAAATTTGTGCATCATTGTTCAGTTATGCTCTGAACAGAAATATCAAAGAATTTACTGTTGATTTTATATACTGAGCCTTTCTATCTGTGCAGCAGCAAAGTTTCTCAAATACACTTGTGATGCTTTAGTCCAGATCTTGTTATTTCTTTAATCAGATTTTTTCAATTATCAATTTGTTAATACATATTGGGTGCATTCCAATACAAAACCTATCTAAGAACACTCCCAGACACATGAAATACATTTGTGTGAAAACTTGAAACAAAATGCCCAACCTTTTCACAGTCCATAGGAAACGAACTCACACATGCAAAGTGTCTTTTATATATAAGTAGAGATTTTAAAAATTGTGGACCCCAAAACCCCTGTCTTGTTCAGAACATTGATTACATGGAAACGTTTCAGAGTTGATGCCCGTCAGACACCTGTCATACTTTGAATGTCTAGCTTTCTTGGGTTTGCATTCATTGAAACTCCAACATCTAGTCACTGTTTATTGACCATCATGCCAACAACAACTCTGAACACATTTTGGTTTGTGGTTTGCATGTGTCTAACATGTGGATATGCTTACAAATCAGAAGACTCTTCAGTGACGTTTGGAAATTTTTTTTTTTTGTGCTTACAAACCCGCTTAGCAACAAAATCTCACCCCTTCACTGTTGAGGTCCCTGAATGCAGAAAGCTTACTACTCTAATAGTTTCCTCTCTCGAACAGCTAGACTTTGAAATTCCCTACCTGCTTCCCTAACAGTACTGATATGCAGAAGTTTAAATGTAATGTAAACCAACATCTTGTTAATCTTTCTTAAGCATGCTCCCAATTAGTAGCCCCTTATGTCCAAGTGGTGATATGCCTTGTTAGGGGTGAATGCGAGTAAAAAAAAAAAAAAAAAAAAAAAATTGATGAAGCCTAGAACAACCTGTCTGCATCAATTGTTGACTGACGAGACTGCATCCTTTAAGACTCTTGTGCTTCCAAAGATTTACCAGAATTACATCTGATGTCTCCCCCCCCATACATGTGTATCATGACTCGTACACTGTTCATTTCCACAACAATTGTACATCATCATATGTATTACACATGCAATTTTTTTTATTGTATAGAATACTCTACGCAATAATTGCATTATTATTTTATCTATAATTGATTTTCAGAAAAATTCACAACATTCTAAACTAGTGATGGGATGATATTTTTTTCAGATTCCATACTAAATTCCTGATTCCGATACACTTACTGATTCCGAGTCTTTATAAATCTCTAAATATTTAACTGTAAAGTTGTAATTTTCCCCGATTTCTGTAAAAGAAATCACATGTTAAATATGCAAATATTTTTCCTAAACGTAAAATTAAAATTGTGGAGGATGATCTATAGATTTTAGTTTCACTGGTATTTTAAAATCAATAAATATTTATTATTTTATCATTACCAGCAATGGAAAATTTTGCTCTAAACAAAATCCAATAAAAAAAAAAAGAATCATTGTAGCATTGGAAAATAGGATTCCGATACCCCCAAATTTGTCGTTTTTTTTTTTTTTTTTTTTTTTTTTTTTTTTTTTTTTTTCTCGATTCCGATTAATCGGCCCAGCACTAATCTAAATATTTTGTAACCTTTTTTGTATTATGAATAAAACCTAAATTTTTCATCTTGTCTCTTTTTCTATTCCAATTTCTGCAGTATTTATCGCCACAGATTTCATTATTTTAATTTGATAAAAGTATGTTTTGCATATGAGTGTTTTGTCGGCATATATTTTGCAAACAATAGATTATATTTAACCCTTAACAGATACTTCAAATCAAAGTGAACCTGGGAGTATTAAGAACTAAACAGTAATTCTGCAAAAGCTCCTAAATTTTGGCTTCACCATCAGATGCACTCATGGTTATATTCAGGACCATCAATAATTAAGTATTTTTAGTTGCTTGTTAGACTTTGACCCCTTTTTTACATAAAACAAAAACAATCAGAATTTCATGTTGGTAAGAAGTCTCATTTTAATTCGCCATGAATGATAGTCTCATTTTTTTAATTTTTTTATTTGATTGTGATGCTCTGTTTTTTACTTTCAGGTGGAATCTGAAAATAACTTCAGTCGGATTGGGGGCACCTCGATTGGTGGTGGGACTTTTTGGGGCCTTGGATCTTTATTAACAGGTGGGAAGGTACGTATTATTTGCAGCAAATGTTCATTGTTTCTTTTATTTTATTTAGTCACTAACTGGCTCCCCGGTCGTACAATATGCTTAAACATGATATTTTAATTTATGCAGATTGCATACAAATTATTATAGAATCAATCGTATATTGATTGTTATATATTATGAGGAATAATTTGCCCGGTGGACTAATTTGCAAAAAAAATAATTAAAAGTAATAATGATAATGTTGTTCATCAAATTCTGTCTGTGTTTGTTTACAATATCATCTCAGCTTATTTTTGGGCTTGACAGTGAATGTCCTAGAAAAGTCGCCTCTAATTAATGTTTAATTTTAAAATATGCAAACGAAGAAATGATTTGCAGCGATTTTAAATGATACCTTTTCTTTTATCATAAATTGAACTTGTAAAATAAAATTAAAATAAAATGGTGAGGTACACCCGAGCTTGAACAGGGGGTCATTCGATCTGTAGTCGAATGCTCTACACGGAGTTATATCTCTGGATTATAATAAATCTTTTTTTTTTTGTTTTTTTTTTTTTTAAAAGAAATGATTTGCTGAGATTTTATTTTCCTTAGTCCGTGTAAGGTAAAATATTCCCATGTAAAAATTATTCTTTTATATTTATAAGAAAGAAAGACTAGTTTTGAGATAAATTTTTTTGCTTTTCAATACATATCAGATGAATTTCTGTACAAAACATATCTAAGAACACTGCCAGACATATAGATCAGCTTTGAGTGAAATTTGTAAAAGATAGGTTCAGCCTTTTTGGAACTTATGAGGAAGGAACTCGCACACAAAGTGACTTTTATATAATCGAGATCCTTTAGATCCTGTGTTTTTATATTTTGACATGTTCTTTTCTATATTTTGCCGTGCTCGTTTCTATATTTTGACATATTTTTATATTTCTGTGCATTTTCTAGGTAGGCTAGTTGCACTTTCCCTACACAGGTACTGAAAATAGTTCTCAAATTGTAAAAAAAAAATGCATTTTTTGGCAAATATATAAAAATATATTTTTTTGTTTGATCGTATTTGTAAAATCAGTTTATTTTTATTGATTATATTTGCTTTTATATTAGTTGAAATGTGAATATAACAGCCAAGATAAGAATAGTAGTTTGAATAATCGAAACTGTTATAAATATAGTGATGATTGTTTTGTATTAAAGATTTTTGCTTTCATATTTTGACAGTTTTTTTTAAATATGTTGACAGTTTTTTTTGTTTTTATATTTTGACAGTTTTTTTGTTTTTATATTTTGACAGTTTTTTTGTTTTTATATTTTGACAGTTTTTTGTTTTTATATTTTGACAGTTTTTTGTTTTTATATTTTGACAGTTTTTTGTTTTTATATTTTGACAGTTTTTTGTTTTTATATTTTGACAGTTTTTTGTTTTTATATTTTGACAGTTTTTTGTTTTTATATTTTGACAGTTTTTTTGTTTTTATATTTTGACAGTTTTTTGTTTTTATATTTTGACAGTTTTTTGTTTTTATATTTTGACAGTTTTTTGTTTTTATATTTTGACAGTTTTTTGTTTTTATATTTTGACAGTTTTTTGTTTTTATATTTTGACAGTTTTTTGTTTTTATATTTTGACAGTTTTTTGTTTTTATATTTTGACAGTTTTTTGTTTTTATATTTTGACAGTTTTTTGTTTTTATATTTTGACAGTTTTTTGTTTTTATATTTTGACAGTTTTTTTGTTTTTATATTTTGACAGTTTTTTTGTTTTTATATTTTGACAGTTTTTTTGTTTTTATATTTTGACAGTTTTTTTGTTTTTATATTTTGACAGTTTTTTTGTTTTTATATTTTGACAGTTTTTTTGTTTTTATATTTTGACAGTTTTTTATATTTTTATGCATTTCAGAGTTTTGACATTTTTATATTTGACATTTTTATATTTGACATTTTTATATTTGACATTTTTATATTTGACATTTTTATATTTGACATTTTTATATTTGACATTTTAGTTTTTATATTTCTGTGCTTTACAGAGTTTTGATGAGCTGGTTTCACTTGCTGAGAAAGGTGATCACAGGCAAGTGGACATGTTGGTGCGTGACATCTATGGCTCCTATTCTTCGTTAGTCGACTTACCTGGTGATATTATAGCTAGCAGTTTTGGCAAGGCAGCTCGTTCTTTGCGTGATAGAACTGGTACGTTTATTGACCCAAAACTTTTCTGTTTTTAATACTTGAAACCCGTTCCCATTGTTTTAATTAGATCATGTTTAAAACTTTATTGTTTAATCTTAAATGAACTCCAAAATGTTCTTGTATGCAAATGTTGATATTTAATCAGTTTTCCATTGATTGGTAGAAATATTCACTTTGATGAAATGGTTGAAGAGGAATAATTGCTGTCAATTAAAAGATATTTTTATAATTTATATGACAATAAACATTCATTTAAATAATTTCTATTTCCATGATGTAAATTATTGAGTTGGAAGAACACACACACTTGGGCCAGATTGTTGTTCACTAATGATGAAGATGTTTGCTTTTTGCATAAGAAGCAGCAGTTCTTTATTAACAACAAAACAACGTAAATGATGTGGCATTCAAAACAAGTCTCTATTAAAACCAAAAAAAAAAAAAATTTCATTATCAAGTTCTGAATATCATTTCTTCAATGATTGTGTATTTTTTTCGCAGATATTATTTGATTTTTTTATCTTCTTTAATTCTCATCCTTACACTCTATATCAAATAATCATTTATTTGAGCATAAAATATAATTTCCAAAACTTTTGAATGGTGACATTTTGAATAACTTAAGAGTTTAAAGAATTCATACGCATTGCACTCAAAGATTAATATTTTAGAATGCAAACTTCTGACGCAAATAATAATTTCAGTTCTGCTTCTTTTTTTTTCTTTTTCTTTTTTTTTTTTTTTTTTTTTACAAAGAAATCACTACTTATCAAGGACCAGAAGCCACTCGAGGATAAGGGTAAAAGTGTACAGTGGTCAAAAGGATAATATCATAGTAATCATCAGTAGTGTGAATTTGGTAAATTGGATTACTTAAGGGGGACGGCTCATCAAGAACTTGTTTACATTGGACTTGAAGACAGCCATATTGTAGTCAGCTGGAAAGCAGGGAAACGGAACAGTTCCACAGGCGTGCAGTTCTAAGAAAGAAGCTTTGTTAATGGAATCTACGTTTAGGTGTCGGTACAGATAAAGAGTGGGGGAAATTATTGATAGTGGTTTCAGTTAGACGAGTGTTTCTTGTGAATGTTTGGTGAGGGAGGACCATAGATTGGAGCTCAGATGAGCACTTGCCATGAAAATAATGATAGAGCAGAGACAGGCTTGCAACGTCTCTTCTTTGAGAAAGAGGTTGCAGGGAAAAGGATATCCCTCCCACTAGGCTATGATGTCTATTTTGAAGTCTGTCAAGGCAAGATAAGGTCTTCCTAACAGCTCTTGCCCAGATGTGGCAATAATACACCATCCTTGGATGTATCTGGCTTTTATATAGGTAGAGAATTGTATCAGCAGATAGATATCTACTCGATCGATAGAAGGATCCAACCATTTTTCCAGTGACCTTGGCAACGGATTTGATGTGTTCCATTTCAGATCAGGAGTAAAGGTTAAGCCCAGAAGCTTGTCAAAACATGGAGCCTTCCCAAGATGAGAGCCATTCATTTCAGTTGATGCCAGATGGGGATCATAATGTTGATTAAAACTAAAAAAAATATGAAGATTTCATTATTAATTTCTGAATGGTTTTCCTTTTTCATGTTTTTTCATGTTTTTTTTTTTAATTCTTTGAAATTAGATGAGCAGTTCAAACAGGAAGACGTTGTACGTAGTCTTCTTCTGTGCATAAGCAATGATGTCGGACAAATTGCCAGCCTCTACGCACAGTTACATTGTGTCAATAAGGTCTATTTCGGCGGAGGTTTTATACGCAGCAACCCATTTACCATGCATACGCTGTCATTTGCCATTAATTATTGGTCAAAGGTAAATTTTTTTTCGTTCTTACAGCAAAATTGACTGCTTTAATACATTCACTGTTTGGCATAAAACTTCAAAACTTAAATTTTCTGAAGATCAAAAAGATTTATTTTTTATATTTTGCCATTAATTTATAAATTAAATTGTATGTTGACAATTTAAAAACTGCAGATTGGATTTTCAAAAACTCACATTTTTTTTTTTATAGAGGAACTAGTTGTATGCATTTGGTATTGCCAGAAAGTTTTTTTATTTGCATTTTATTCCCGCATTTTTTACTGTTCTGTTTTATCAATTTTTTTTTTTTTTCTAAATATGATTTTGAACTTGAATTATTACAATATTGTTTAATAATTAAATTATTAATTGAAAAATGTTGTAACTTTCCTTATTTTGTCATTTAGTTATTGGTCAAAATGTCTTATTGGCAAAAGTTTTGAAGTTTTCTGTCCAATAGTGAATATATTAAAGATATATTCACTATTGGACAGAAAACTTCAAAACTTATTTAAAACTTCATCAGAAAGCAAAAATTTTTCAGATCAAAATCACCATCTATTTTTTAATGCATCATGAATTATTTTAAGTTAATTTAATGTACAAGATTGCAAGTTGACTTTATTTTCATTTTACCTACAGTATTTTTGATTTTTTTAATCAAATTCTGTTTTTTTTTTTTAATTAAAATAGTTTTTAATTATTTTAATGGCGACATGATACTGTAATAATTAAAAATGTATTAATTGAACCAATTTTTTTTATAATAAATAAATATTTTTTAAGTTAATGTTGTTCATCTATGACTTGTTTGATGTTAATAGCTTCCAAAACTTTTTAATCTTCCAAAATCTTTTAAGGATGTACTTTCTATTTGATATTCTAAGAGCTATTAACCAAACAATTTACTTTCAGCCCATTTTAACTGTGCCCCCCCCCCTTCATATATCTGGTCCCTTGAATTTGATGAAATTTGTCACTAGATTGTTAGGTATGTAACCATCTAATAATAAAAACAATGGTTTAAAATATCTTTCTATTAAATCATGGTAAAAAAATATAATACTTCAAAGTATCTTTCTACTAGCATTTCAGCCCAGCGTTGCCCAGGTGTTTGGAGGTGTATGTTGAGCAAAAAAAAGCGGTCAATTTTTTTAAATTTGACCCCTATTACGACCCCTTAATATTTATTGTTTTGTGCTCAAAATAAATTAAGTCAGATCCGTGTTCAAGGAACCTATATCTAAAATTTCAAGTGTTTAGACCCAAAATTGTCGGAGGAGTTTGGTAGAGTTCTCAAAGGTCAAATCGTTGAACTTTGACCCCTTAACAGCCAAATTTCTGGCCAAAAACGAATTACAAAAATGTTCCCAAATCTCAGTATCCTGTATATGAAATTTCGAGTCTGTAGACTGAAAATTGAGTTATTGCGTTGGAAAATGTACACGGACACACACAGACACGTTCACTTTTCTATATATAATAGACTAGCATTTCAGTCCGGCATTGCCTGGATGAGGAAAAGAACAGGGTAAAAACCTGACGTCTATGCTGTTACGACCACCGCCAAACCAGAAGCAACATTTTTTTAAAATTGAGGCTAGACAATCTAAAGGAGATGATAACTTCAAAAAATATCGGCAAAAAAAGTGCCCCCCCCCCTCTATAGAAAAGTGCCTAGTTGAAGGTGAAGATATTAATGTTTTTAGCCAATTTTTCGATATTTGTCGTATGAAAGGTGGAACTTTAAAACGATACTGATTTTGGTAAAATCCGTCGCCTCTGTCGAAAGTTTTAGGCAGACAGGCAAACATAGATACATACATACATTTATATATTGGTAACTAAAAATTTTCGACCCAAACGGATGAAAAAGCTTGCCCTGTTTCTGAATACCCTTTATGTAAAATTTCAAATGTTTAGACCAGAAATTGTCTGAGTAATTTGGAAGAGACTGCAGAGATCAATTTTTTTTAAACTTTGACCCCTTTTTTGACCCCCTTAACATTTATTGTTTTTGGCTCACATCGAGTTATTAAGTTAGATCCATGTCCAAGGAACCTATATGTAAAATTTCAAGTGTTTAGACCCAAAATTGTCGGAGGAGTTTGGTAGTTCTCAAAGGTCAAATCGTTGAACTTTGACTCCTTAACAGCCAAATTTCTGGCCGAAAACCGATCACATAGATTTTCCCAAATCTCAGTAACCTGCGTATGAAATTTCGAGTCTGTAGACTTAAAATTGACAGTTATTACGTAGGGAAATATACATATACATATATATATATATATATATATATATATATATATATATATATACACACACACACACACGTTCGTTTTTATAGCTATATAGATTATTTAAAGGAAAGTAATTTCACTCTTAAGTTATCTCCCTTACGTCAAATTTTAAGCAGTTATCCCCCTTTGGTTTTGGCTAAGTGAATTCAATGGACATTCGACAGCGACATCAATTAAATATGTTCTCACATGAAAGTAATTACTTTTCAGCTGTAAAACCCCGTCTACCGGCGTTGCCAGGAGAGATATAAATAATGCCATGCTAAATAAAGGAAAATATTAAATACTTTCTAATTGCTAAGTTTTTTTTTCTTTTCTTATTTTATTGTGTAAAAAATGTTGTTGTTTTTTGTATTTACACACACACACGTGTGCAGCCATCCCCAAAATAGATTATTCATATGGAACCTTTTTATTTAAAATAAATATTGTCAAGTAAATATTTTATTAAATAACATTTTATTTGCAATATTTATTTAGCTTCAATCAAAATCCACCTGACATAATCTTGGAAAATGAATAGATTTATTTGGACTTGATTGTCCAGTAGGCTACACATTCAAAAAGAAGGAACAGGCAGTCAATTACTTTTAAGCTCATTGTTTAATTACACCCTTATTTAATTAGCAGAATAATTAATAAGTCTTTTCTCAATTGAGGCTAGCACAAAGAGTCCCATCCATTGTCATTAAATTTGCTCTTTTTTTATAATTTGAAATTAGATGAATTTAAAAATTGGTCCTTGCAAAATTAAATTTAATTTATAAAATATAGATCAACATTCAGTTTTTGATTTGACAGTGTTTTTTAATATCTGATTAAATTTTGAAAAAAAAAAAAAAAATGTGTAAAATAGTAAATATTACTTAAATCAATATTAGTTAAATCAATATTTTAAATGTTCTTTTTTTTCAAATTCTGTGAAACTATCTTTGCATGTCCTTTTAGTTGCAAAACTTTTGAAATAAAAGGTGGCAGCAAAATAATTCCAGGGATGCCATGGAAGGATGATATTATGACAACAGAATGGATACTATATTAGTCTGAAATGAAATAGTTAACTGAATTGAGCAGGAAAAGATAGTGATAGTATAATGTCAGCTTCAGACTGACATTTAATAAATTTTCATAAAACGTTTTACTGAGTAACATTTTATTTACAATTCATTATCCGTATTGATTTGTTATTTCTCCATGAGTGTTATTTTTACAAAATTTTGGTCAATGTAACTTCCAACCTTCTTCGGGTGTATCTTTTGGTCAAACTCTAGAATCTTTTGGTCAAACTCTAGAATCTTTTGGTCGAACCCTAGGATCTTTTGATCGAACCCTAGAATCTGCACGGAATTTTAAACGTAACCTCTTATTTAATCCATGTTAGCATGCTCTTGTTCCATTAGCTATGGCTTGGTAGAAGTCTTAGATAATTTACAATTGTATTTTGAGTGACACCTTTACTGAGGAGTTAACCTTTCTTCTCTAAAAGAATGTATCTTATGACAGTTTTACCAAGTCATTTATCCTTTCAGATTGAGTTCGACAAGATAAATCTTAAGATGGTTACATCCACCAAACCATTGTGAAAATCATACTCGAGATGAGAACTGTAGTCCAAAGAATCTAAATAATACGAATGATCAATCCTCATCTAAAAAAAATCAGAAAATTTACTTAGTTTAATAACGAAACATGGAAAATTTAAAAACTTTTTTCTTTTTTATTTAATGACTTTTAAAAATTATTTAAATAAATCTTGTTTTGTGTGTTTAACATGCGTTCATTTTGTTTATAAAATAACCGAAAATTAAAAAATAAATAAAACTAAAATAAAAAAAAACCATTGTATCAAAGTATAAGTGAACCTTGTGATCGTATTCTTCGTATGACCCCCACCCCATCTCTAAAAAAAAGATTAATTGATCTTCTCTTCTATTTTGGTTTTAATTGTCAAGGGTCAGATTCAAGCTTTATTTCTCCGCCATGAAGGTTACCTGGGTGCAATTGGTGCTTTTCTTATGGGAGCAGAAGAAGAACGTAAGTTTATAATTTTTCTGATTAGAGGCTTCCATACTTCTTTTATGCCTCATGTTTTTAAAAATTATTTGACTGACATATTCTTTGATTTTTTACTTTTTTTTTTTATTGATTCATACATTCATTTTTTTTTTTTTTTTTTTTTTAACATATTTTGGTCCACTGACAAGAGGGATTCGTTTGTTCACACTTTTCTTTATAACCACACCTTCGATTAAAAAAAAAAATAAATAAATTGCACAAGCATTAGTCATGGTGAAAGTAAATTTTTCACTCATGGAGAGGAACCATGTATGCTCGGCTTGTTTTGTTTGCTTTCTTACTTACAGGCATTATTATACCTTGATTTTTATCATTTTTTTTAATTGATATGATTTTTTTTTTTTTTTTTTGTTATATTACATTTTCACCCCAAGCAAGGCACATTGCCACTTTGGTGTAGGGGGCTACTATCAGGGGCAGCAACTACTGGGGCACTATGTTGGGATTTGGGCAGCAAGATGTCGGTTCACATTCCACTTGAACTTCTGCATGTCAGTACAGTTAGGGAAGCAGGAACTTGGAATGGAATTCCAGAGTCTAGAGGTTCTGGGGAAGAAACTACTGGAGTAGAAAGATCTTTCACATCTAGGGATCTCTACTGTGTGGGGGTGGGATTTAGCTTGTTTCTCCATAAAATGTTTTGTAAAAAGCTATGTAAATATATAAGGGCACTCTACAAAAAATCAATCTCGGCCACGAGTAAATCGTATACCTCATTTTTATTACTTAAAAGAAAAAAGAAAGGATCAAGTTTTGCTTAAAAAGTTTTATTGTCGCGGTGTGATATAAATTGTTTTATTATTTAAAAAATATGTACTTATCAATACAAAGTTTTGGTTTAAAAAGTTTTCTTGTCGCGATATTTGTTTATAGAGTCAATGTGTGTGTGTAAAGGTGAGGGTCAAACCAGTATCAAGGGAAAGGTGTCGTCTTTTTTTTTTTTTTTTTCTTTGCAGTGAAGTCAGTCAGGGTCCTTATTCCTATTTCGTTTCAAACTTCTGCAGGTCAGTACAGTCGTGGAAGCAAGAAACAAAGAAAATTCCAAAGTCTAGCAGTCCGAGGGAAGAAATTATTTGAGTAGAAAGCATTCTTGCATCTAGGAACATTTACAGTGAAGGGGTGGGATTTTGCTGCCACACGGGTTTATCAAGGATTTATACATTAAAGGGATACAATGAGTGCGATGAAAAACAGGCACAGGAATGCAACACTGCAATGATGGGACAGGTATTTTTCATCTACCAGGTCTCTTCTACATTAGATATGAGTTGCTTGCTGGCCAGTACAGCATATTCTCCAAAACTCTGTCATTTATGTTAGTCTTAAGGTGCCTTTGCTTGTACTCATCTTTGACAGTTGTTCCAACTCTTTCACGGCCTGCTTTTTCCTCACTCCTTATTTAGATGTGTGTACACCTTTTTATCCAACCAGAGCTTTGTTCAACAGATCCATATCATCGTAGGCAGTTTTAACACAGCTGACCTCAGTTTGGGCACCTAGTTTCAATAACGGTGACAGAACTAACACCGTCATCAAAGACACACACCGTGAATCCACAGAACCATAGCAATGTCATTGCTCTGCATACTAATAAAGTCAGTGGAAACCCAGCATTTACTCACATGTACCATGGCACTATAGACATAGCGGTTTTAAATTGAACCAAAAGTTTGAAAACAAGACAATTAAAAAGCCATGTTAGACAACATTTCATTTATTATTAGTTTGTCTATGACAAATTATGACATTAAATGAGAACAAGACATAAGGTTACACATAGAATTACATTGTTCCTGTGCACAGAAAAATACACACATTATTCATTTCAAGAATGGAAAGAAAACTCATGCAAAGCACAAAGTTAGGTCTTACATTTTATCATGGCCTCTTTTCTGTTAAGGAGTGTACCTCGAAGCTGATCCTGTCCATAGTGCATCTCACAAGCAAATCCGAACAAAATCTTGAGTGTAGAGCCATTCTCATATTAAAAAAAATGTAGTTATCTCAAGCAAAAAATGGCAGCATAAATCCAATCAGATTTTTACCAAGAACCATATGAAACCAATTTCTCCTCCAGGGAAATAACATTGTCCAAAAATACATTTAAAACTAGTCACTGTCACAAACCTAAAATCTTAGAAATCTTTCAAAAAAAAAGTCATATGGTAGGTTATTAGTGTTAGTTTGGGGTGATAATATGCAGGTACTTGGTGATTATATCGAAAGCATTTAATAACTTTAGATTTAGCGAAAACAGATGTAGCCTTTTACCGAAGACAGTATATTTCAAGTCGTCCAGTGTTTTTCTTTTTGGTATACTGCAAGCATTATTTTCTAAAATTAGCTGTAACACATCTTGTAAATAATAAAATACTCCACAGAAATTAAGAAAACAAATATATAACAAGTGTACAATAGTCAATATAATGTACGTTGAAACTTACCTGCATAATATTTTTGTGTTTTAACTTCTATGAAAACAACAGTTGTCCAACCTCCAAAAGGTGTTTAATCTGAAAGCTGTTCTTAACATGGGTAGGTTAAAAATATGAAAATGTTTTTTGGAAGAAACACCTCTAACCTCCCTATGTTAAGAATGGCTTTTGGAATAAACACCCTTTGTAGATTTAACAACCAGTGCACATTGACCAACTAATGTTGTGTTTACATGTTAATAATTCTAAAAGCAAACTTGTAAGGTTTCCAGTCTGATTTTGCAAATTTGGGCTTTTTTGAAGTCTTCAAAAATTGTATTTAACCTTTTCAAAGCGTAAGGAAAGAACAATCAGATGGATTGAATTTCATATATAACTAATGAATTAAAAATATAAATATTTCTATAAATAATATTTAATTATTTATAAAATAATGCTGGTTTTAATATTTTTATTTTTTTTTTATATTTGTTTTTCAGATGCATCCAATTATTGCTGGGGTGAAAATTTCGCAAATAGTTCTGGACTTGCGAGTCCGCGAAATCCACGCGAATCATCCCAAAGTAGCACGGTAGGTTCTTTTCTTTTTTGTATAGATGACAAACTTTATGTTAGTGATACCAATTGAGCACAGGGAGATGCATTATTTTATTTTATTTTTTTTTCAAACTTTGGAGTCACTACTTATTAAGGCCCGAAGGCCACTCGAGGATAAGGGTTAATGAATGTAAGGTGGTAGTGTAATAATCGTTAATGGTGTAAATTGGGTAGAATTTGATTGTTTATGGGGACGGTTCAACAAGAATTTTTCATTGGATTTGAAGGCTACCATGTACTAGTTGTATTCAACCGGGAAGCAGGACAGCGGAACAGTGTTCCACAGCTTTTAGGAATTGACTTCCAAACTAACCTGTCTCTGACCGTATCTTTATTATTCTTCTATCTCTTAAGTCTATCCTTATCACTTCCATGTTTTGCTTGACCTTATAGAGGTACAGGATACTTTCGGGCATTAGTCGCTTTCTAGCACGGTAGAGAGAACCTACCTTTTTCACAGCATTTCTGGCAATGCTCTCAATGTAATTTTTCTAACTCGTGTTTCCTGTGAACGTTAGGCCGAGGAGTTTAAAGGATGTGCTTTCAGATGGTCTTTGGCCATTGCTATTAGTGGTAGAGAAGTTTTCTTGTAGTTATTGAAGGAAACAAGTTTAGTCTTGGCAGCATTGAATGTGACCTTCTATTTTTGTCCCCATTCCACTACAGATCGGAGGTTATCCTCTAGTGTTTTTGTCATTTCTTTAGATATGTGTTCATTTGTTTTCCTGCCGTATCTGTTATAGAGAGTGGTGTCATCAGCATATATACACATCTCACAGACAATTTTGTCAGGGAGGTAATTTTTGAATATTAGAAATAATAGAGGTCCTAGGATAGACCCCTGAGGCACTTCCGCATTTATATCATATTGTTTAGATGTACGACTGTCAAGGACAACCTGGATTTTTCTCTAGATTTAATTATGTTCAGTATTTTTCCAGTGATACTGTATGATCTGATTTTCCCGAGAAGACCTTCATGTCAAAAGCCTTAGATATATCTAGAGCTACCGCTCTACCCTCCCCTGCTTTGTCAAGTGAATGGTATATACGCTCAGGGATAACAGTTAGGATGTCTGCCGTGGAACGGGCTTGCCTAAATCCGTATTGTTGGTTGGTCAGAAGTTTAGCATCTGTAAGGTGATGGACTAAAGCTTGGTTAATTATGGACTCAAATATTTTGGCGAAAAGCAGGAGAAACTAATGGGGCGATAATTTAATGGGACAGTTCTTTCATCAGAATTCTTGAAAACTGGTACCACAGAAGCAGTTTTCCAGCAGGCAGGAAAGCAAGATTCCTTAAGGCATTTGTTGTAAAGTTTAGAGAGTATCGGCGCTACTTCGGCAGAGCACTTTTTTAACCCTGTCCAAGAGTGAGGGACTAGTAACAGATGTACTGACCCAAATGTGACAACAATACTCCATATATGGGCAAATGGTGGCCTTGTAGACGTATCGGATACTTTCAGGCGTAAGTAACTTTCTAGCATGGTAGAGAGCCCACCTTCTTCATAGCAGCCTTGGTAATGCACTTGATGTATCTGTTCCAACAGGTTCTTTGTGAACGTTAAGCCAAGGAGTTTGAAAAAGTACTTTCAGGTAATGTATCTTTAGCCATAGCGATTGGTGGTAGAGAAGGTTTCTTGCAATTATTAAAGGAAATGAGCTTAGTCTTGGCAGCTTTTAACATTGAGGCTTGCATTCACAAATATCCGTGGGCTTAGAACTAATTTAGCTGATGTTGAAGCATTTCTCCTAACAAATGCCCCGGATATCTTAGCACTAAGTGAGACTAACCTACACTCCTCCATCCCCTCTAACTACTTTAACATGCCTGGATATCTCCCACTCTGCCGTAAGGACTCTGACAGACATATGCACGGACTTGGAGTTTACATTCGTAATACCCTTCCCCTGACTAGAGAGACAAACCTAGAAACGGATGATCAAGCCTTTATATGCTTTAGACTAATCATGCAACACAACATTAGCTACTTTTACTTTCTCTACCGCTCTCCTTCGACCCAAGACTGCACCATAATAAACAAAGTATCTGACAGCATAGACACAGCACTCTCCTTCGACACTAGCGCCCAAGTACATGTATTTGGTGACTTTAATGTCCATCACAAAAACTGGCTTGGATTCTCTACTTATACAGATGCAGCAGGCAGCGCAACTCATAGCTTCTCTGTATCTCACTCCCTATCGCAAATTGTTACTTTTCCAACCCGCTTCCCTGATCAGGAAGAACAACACGCATCACTATTAGATCTGTTTTTGACCACAATTCCTGATGATTGTGTAACGAAATCCGACAGCCCACTTGGGAACGCTGATCATGCGGTAATAATGGTTGAAATCGCCCTAAACTCTAGACCCAAAACTGAAGAGCCAGTGCTCAAAACAACCAGATATTATAAAAAGGCTGACTGGGAAGCTATCAGAGATCTTATCAGAGACGCCCCATGGGGAAATATTTTTTCTCTTCCTGCTGAACAGTGTGCAACTGAGACCACTGAATGGTTCAAAACTGCAATCGAAGCGCATGTTCCCATGCGGAAATTCTATAGCAAGCCCCACTCTCCCCAATGGTTTACTTCGACTTGCGCAACTTCCATTGCTCAAAGGCAGCATGCATTCCGAAGGTTTAACCGACATAAGTCCAGTTCAAACAGACAAAAGTACATAGAAGCTAGAAGTAACGTTAAGAAAGAAATAGCGACAGCTAAGAGGGAATTTACGGAAACCACTAAAAAACGCATCGAAGCACAAAAATTAGGAACTCGTGACTTCTGGAAAATCTACAACAGTGTAGTAAATAATGGGCAATCAACGATTCCCCCACTAACCAACAATCACAAGGTTCTTTGCTCAGCAACCGAGAAGGCTAACATGCTTGCCAGTCGGTTTGCCTCCAACTCTACACTGGACCCTTTAAACCACCCCCTACCTGACTTTCCTATGCGGACAGATGCCAAGCTAGACGATCTGGAAATCACCCCTGCTCAGGTGCATGCTATCATAAAAAACCTTGACACTTCCAAAGCATGTGGACCCGACCTCATCCCAGCTGTGCTATTAAAAAAGTGCTCAGCCGAAGTAGCTCCAGTTCTCTCCAAACTCTACAACAAATGCCTTAATGAATCTTGCTTTCCGAGCTGCTGGAAAACTGCTTCTGTGGTACCAGTATTCAAGAATTCTGGCGAAAGAACTGACCCATTAAATTATCGCCCTATTAGCCTCCTCCCACTTTTTGCCAAAATATTTGAGACCTTAATTAACCATGCTCTAGTCCAGCACCTTACAGATGCTAAATTTCTGACCGACCATCAATATGGATTTAGACAAGCCCGTTCCACGGCAGACATCCTCACTGTAATCTCTGAACGCATATACCATTCACTGGACAAAGCGGGAGAGGGCAGAGCGGTAGCTCTAGATATATCTAAGGCTTTTGACAGGGTATGGCATGAGGGTCTCCTCAGGAAGATTAGATCTTACGGTATCACTGGTAGAATACTTAACATAATTAAATCCTTCTTAGATAAGAGAAAAATCCAGGTTGTCCTCGACGGTCGTACGTCTAAACAATATAATATAAATGCCGGAGTGCCCCAGGGATCTATCCTTGGTCCTCTGCTGTTCCTGATATTCATAAATGACCTCCCCGATAAAATTGCCTCTGAGATGGGTATATATGCTGATGACACCACACTCTATAGCAGGCACGACAGGAAAACAAATGAACATATATCTAAAGTAATGGCAGAAACACTGGAGGATGACCTCAATTCAGTAGTGGAATGGGGACAAAAATGGATGGTAACGTTCAATGCCACCAAGACAAAACTGGTTTCATTCAATAATTACAGGAAACCTTCTCTACCACCTATAGCAATGGCCAACAACTCTTTAGCTGAGAGTACGTCTTTCAAGCTCCTTGGCCTAACGTTCACAGGAAACATGAGTTGGAACAATTACATCGAGGGCATTGCCAGGGCCGCTGCGAGGAAGGTGGGCTCTCTCTACCGTGCTAGAAAACTTCTAACACCCGAAAGTATCCTGTACCTCTATAAGGCCACTATTCGCCCATGTATGGAGTATTGCTGTCATATTTGGGCCGGTGCATCGGCTACTAGTCTCTCTCTCCTTGACAGGGTTCAAAAGAGAGTCGCAAATCTGATAGGCCCTAAACTGGCATCAAAACTTCAGCCTCTGTCCCATCGTCGAAACGTTGCATCCCTCTGCCTGTTCTACAAGTATTATAATGGTGAATGCTCTGAAGAACTGCAAGCACTTGTGCCCCCACGACGTGAACACCCTCGACAGACCCGACAAGCTGCAAAATCCCACCCCCACACTGTAGAGATCCCTAGATGTAAAAGATCGTTCTACTCCAGTAGTTTCTTCCCCAGAACTGCTAGACTTTGGAATTCCATTCCAGGTCACTGCTTCCCCAACTGTACTGACATGCATAAGTTCAAGTGCAACGTGAACCAACATCTCGCTGCCCTAATCCCTACATAGTGCCCCAGTAGATGTTTCCCCTGATAGTAGCCCCCTACACCAAAGTGGCAATGTGCCTTGTTTGGGGTGAAAATATAATTAAAAAAAAAAAAAAAAAAAAAATTATCATCCATTTTTGACTCCATTGCACTACAGACTGGAGGTATTCCTCTAGGGTTTCCGCCATTGCTTTGGATATGTGCTCATTTGTTTTCCCCTTGTGCCTCTTATACAGAGTTGTGTCATCAGCAAATATATCCATCTCAGAGACAATTTTATCAAGAAGGTCATTTATGAATATCGGGAATAATAAAGATTAGACATACAACCATTTAGGACAAGCTGGATTCTTCTCTTAAGAAGGATTTAATTATGTTAAGTATTTGTCCAGTAATATCATAAGATCTGATTTTCATGAGAAAACCATTGTGCTGTACCCTGTCAAAAGTCTTAGATATATCTAGAGCTACTGCCATTCCCTCTCTTGCCTTATCCAGTGTATGATATATGCATTCAGAGATTACAGTTAGAATATCTGCAGTAGAACAGGCTTGCCTAAATCCATATTGATGGTCGGACAGAAGTTTAGCAACTAAGGTGGTGGACTAGAGCTTGATTAATTATGGACTGAAATATTTTGGCAAAAAGAGGGAGTAGGTTAATTCAGTGATAATTTAATGGGTCAGTTCTTTCACCAAAATTCTTGTTCAATATTTCAGTTAAACAATTCTAAATTCTATTCATGTCTTTGAGGAATGAATGGCAGAATTCAGTTTATTTTCACTTAAAATCTTTAATGATAAAATCAGAATGAAATAAATAAAAAAAATTTCTAAGATTATCATAGTTGCCGTGTAAATTGACATTTTCTTTTACTTAAATAAATCAATTTTATTTCCATGGGACTTTAAATTCAGGCTTAAATTTTCTTTGAAAAACAAATTATTTCTAAATTGAAGGTTTCAGAAATTGAATAAAATTGATTTTGCAATTTTTGTAAGTTTGTAATATTTCTTTGAAAAACTTGTAATTATAATTTTGTTTTTGTTTATTTTTATTTTTTTTTTTTCCAGTTTGATTTGTTGGAACTTGACCGTTTGAATTGTGAACTCCTGCCATGTCCACTTTTGTTGGATCCGTGTAGCTACACCCCTGACACTGTTGACCTCACAGAAGACACGGCAGCTCGAGATTATTGGCTCAGATGTCTTTCACAAACTGTAGAAAAGGTAGACATGTTTATTGATTTTAAAGTAACACCATGAATGTTGCAAGACTGGAATTTTCTTTTGGAAAAAAAACAAACTTTTGCTTGGTCGTGTAGTAGAATAACAGGTGAAAGTTAATAGTTTAAAAAAAAAAAATAGTTAAAAAGGGTTTGGAAGAATGAAATTGTTTTTGCGTTTATGCATATTTATTGTGAGTGAATTTTTGACTGTTTAAATTATCACTATATTTTAATAGTCCATAACTGTAACTTGTATTGTTTGCAAGGAGCTACAACCAGAGTTTTTGGCCAATAAAAGTGAATGTAGCAGTTAGTAATACTGTGCTGTGAATGACATAGGTTTCTATAGCAAGTTGAGGCTTTCACTAATTACAGCATTTGGGTTCTATCTCATATGATCTATGGGGACAGGTGCCCAGCTTCTACAACAGGTTCTTTCTGTTTGGTTGAAATCCAATATCGGCAACCAATCAAAGTTGAGTATTTTGATAGAATCAACCAATCAGCATTAAGTATTTTGATAAAATATTTCAGAGATTGTTTCTCTCTTTCACTATTTTATTGTTTGAGAAAATCAAATTTTTGCATAGAGCTCATAAAGATTGTGCCTCAAGTCTCTAGTCTGCATGAAGTCTTCTTCGTGGATTACAGCTATTTGACTTGCAGGCTTTTATTCCTTAACACCAAGAGCAACAAGGCTCAGTGGTTGCTTGCAAAGTCGAAAACTTTGGCCCAGAACGGAATGGTGCAGAAGCAATGGTGTTGGTTTTACGCTATTGATTTGCGATTCAGCATCTAACACGACTTTATTTGCCACACACAGACGCAGAGACAACGGATCCTGGTGCTGACTACTCCTAGATTTTCACTAGAGCTTTGTAAGCCAAGTTACAGTCCTAATACTTTTTGGTATCAAACCTGTCCACCATGAGTGGTCCTGCCAGGAATCTGAGTTCCAGATGTCATAGATCACATTGCCACCATCCCCAGCATGGTGAAGAAGGGCTGAACATTAAGGGTGTTGTTGAACATCATTCATTCATTTCAAATGAATCAGATGATTTTTATTATTGCCATTTGTTTCCCTGATATCTTTCTAGTTAAAATTATTTCTAGAAAAACATCAATTACTTACTGAGGGGGACTACGTGAAGGTTGCCAACATCACTAAGTGAAAGTGTTTCTGTGGAAAAAAAACTGGATTTGAACTTGGTACAACCAAGTTGTCAGTCTGTATCGTTAACCACATAGCCACTGGCACTTCCTTGTTGTTACTGCTTAAACACAGATTCCATAATCTTAAATATTGTCACTCATCTAATGTTAACTCTAGATGTGATTCAGTAATTAAACTGCCATCCTCAGTATTTTAATATGATTAAGCAAATGCAAACATTTTTTTTATTAATAATCAATGATAATTGTAATATTTATAAATTTTATGCAATTTTTTATTAATAATCAATGATTACCATATTTATAAATTTTAAGCACTTTTTTTTATTAATAATCAATGATAATTGCCATATTTATAAATTTTAAGCAATTTTTTTTATTAATAATCAATGATAATTGCCATATTTATAAATTTTAAGCAATTTTTTGTATTAATCAATGATAATTGCCATATTTATAAATTTTAAGCAATTTTTTTTAATAATCAATGATAATTGCCATATTTATAAATTTTAAGCAATTATTTTTTATTAATAATCAATGATAATTGCCATATTTATAAATTTTAAGCAATTTTTTGTATTAATCAATGATAATTGCCATATTTATAAATTTTAAGCAATTTTTTTTAATAATCAATGATAATTGCCATATTTATAAATTTTAAGCAATTTTTTTAATTAATAATCAATGATAATTGCCATATTTATAAATTTTAAGCAATTTCTTTTATTAATAATCAATGATAATTGCCATATTTATAAATTTTAAGCAATTTTTTGTATTAATCAATGATAATTGCCATATTTATAAATTTTAAGCAATTGTTTTTTATTAATAATCAATGATGATTGTCATATTTATAAATTTTAAGCAATTTTTTTTTAATAATCAATGATGATTGCCATATTTATAAATTTAAAGCAATTTTTTTAATTAATAATCAATGATAATTGCCATATTTATAAATTTTAAGCAATTTTTTGTATTAATCAATGATAATTGCCATATTTATAAATTTTAAGCAATTTTTTTTATTAATAATCAATGATAATTGCCATATTTATAAATTTTAAGCAATTTTTTTTATTAATAATCAATGATAATTGCCATATTTATAAATTTTAAGCAATTTTTTTTATTAATAATCAATGATAATTGCCATATTTATAAATTTTAAGCAATTTTTTGTATTAATCAATGATAATTGCCATATTTATAAATTTTAAGCAATTTTTTTTAATAATCAATGATAATTGCCATATTTATAAATTTTAAGCAATTATTTTTTATTAATAATCAATGATAATTGCCATATTTATAAATTTTAAGCAATTATTTTTTATTAATCAATGATAATTGCCATATTTATAAATTTTAAGCAATTATTTTTTAATAATAATCAATGATGATTGCCATATTTATAAATTTTAAGCAATTTTTTTTATTAATAATCAATGATAATTGCCATATTTATAAATTTTAAGCAATTTTTTTTATTAATAATCAATGATAATTGCCATATTTATAAATTTTAAGCAATTTTTTGTATTAATCAATGATAATTGCCATATTTATAAATTTTAAGCAATTTTTTTTAATAATCAATGATAATTGCCATATTTATAAATTTTAAGCAATTATTTTTTATTAATAATCAATGATAATTGCCATATTTATAAATTTTAAGCAATTTTTTGTATTAATCAATGATAATTGCCATATTTATAAATTTTAAGCAATTTTTTTTAATAATCAATGATAATTGCCATATTTATAAATTTTAAGCAATTTTTTTTATTAATAATCAATGATAATTGCCATATTTATAAATTTTAAGCAATTTTTTTTATTAATAATCAATGATAATTGCCATATTTATAAATTTTAAGCAATTTTTTGTATTAATCAATTATAATTGCCATATTTATAAATTTTAAGCAATTGTTTTTTATTAATAATCAATGATGATTGTCATATTTATAAATTTTAAGCAATTTTTTTTTAATAATAATCAATGATGATTGCCATATTTATAAATTTAAAGCAATTTTTTTTATTAATAATCAATGATAATTGCCATATTTATAAATTTTTTAGCAATTTTTTTTTAATAATAATCAATGATGATTGCCATATTTATAAATTTTAAGCAATTTTTTTTATTAATAATCAATGATAATTGCCATATTTATAAATTTTAAGCAATGTTTTAAATAATAATCAATCATGATTGTCATATTTATAAATGTTAAGCAATTTGTATGTTCATTAAAAATTCTGTACTTTTCTAGAATTTCTCCCATATTAAAAAAACAAAAAGTAAAGAAAAATCTGTATAAACAGCATACCTGTTATGGAAAGAAAATATCATATTGATAAATTTTAAGCAATTCGTATGTTCATTAAATTTCTGTACTTATCAAGAATTCCATCCCATAGTAAAAAAACAAAAGAAATTTTTAAATCTGATGTACATACCTGTTATGAAAAAATGTCATATTCCAAAAATTATGTAAATTGATAAAGTTGCACATTTCAATTATTTTTTTATTAATTATCTTAGAGTTCTTTTTTTTTTTTTTTAATTTGCTTTGTTATCCTATTTTGACTTTTTTTTTTGTTTTGTTTGTTTTAAAAGGCTTTGTTTTTGTTTGTTAGATCAGAACGCAGGCTGAGGCGAGTCAAGAAGGAATGCATGATGTTGTAGCAAGAGCGGACAAATTCAAAGAGAAATATATCAATCGTTTAAATGAACTGGCAAAAAATCCATGGTAATTTTACTGATTTTCTGTACACTTTTTTTTCACCATTAAGTGACTTTTTAGAATGACCTTATCTGGCTTTTGGCATCAAAGTGTAATATTTATTTTATTGGTGATCAGCAATATTTCTAGATTGAGGAAATTTTTATTTTGTCCCAATCCAGATGTCTCATTTGGGAGATGTAGTGAAGTAGAAAAAAAAAAGAAGTTTAAAAATAATATATAAGACACAGCTGTTCCTTCCAAAAGGTCGAGCTCTTCAACGTCCAAAAATAATTCACCGTCACTTCTTCCAACCGTCGTTTCACTCTCTGCGCTCTTCACGCCTGCTTTAAAAAAGTACCGTTTATATGCTGCCCATTTCTCCACTTATGCAAATTGACTATCAACCAGAGCCATCTAGTTTTCCATTTCTCCAAACAGCCAATTTGCAAAGGGGGACAACTCAAACCACACGCCCTCTTGATCTACACGATCATCACATGTCAACCCATCACGTAGTCGCTCGACCAACATGGCGGCCGTCTCTCTCGCTGCGATCTCCGCGGAGCCTCTTCGTGAACGTCGCTACTTGGCTTGACATCGCTGTCTTCCTCTGATGACACCACTACCGGCCGCACATCAAGGATGTGCCAAGGGATGCTGTCAATAAATACATTGTTTGGGGACTGGACACTTGTCACAATGCCCCTCCCCCAGCGTGTGGTACAACGAGCATCAGGCGGTTTGATGCACACTTCCTCTCCCACTCGCACAGTCACTCGCTTCTCGCCTTCCTCCGCGGGTACCTGTGCAGTTCGGGGATGCCGCCACTCGTACTTGAAGACTGTCCTCTGCGGCACTGACTCCACTTCTTGCCCTGACTTTGGAGCTATATTATACCAGAACACAGCTTCTGGCGGCGAAATCTGGCCCCTTTCAGCTATAGCCTTAATGGTCCTGTGATGCCGCTCCACAATTCCGTTTCCGCCTGGTCTATATGCAGCCCTGAAATAGCGCCGCACTCCCCACTTATCCAACACATTCTTCATGGCAGCTGAGCGAAAGGCACTTCCATTGTCCATTAGCACTTCCGTCACTGGACTCCTCTCCAAAAGCACCTCTTCCAAGATCTTTGCAATTTCACCTGCATTTTCCGCCTTGATTTCCCTCCAAATGGCTACTCTTCCTGGTCCACAGTCGACCATTGACAAATACGGCCTCTGTCGATAGTGCGTTACGTCTATTGCAAACCTGCTCCAGTTCTCTGCCACCTGAACCTCACCAACTTCGTGTCTACTCGGTGCAGGGTCGATTGATTGACACCGGCTGCATCTCTCAACCACTGTCCTAATGGCCTCCTTTGTGATTCTGGGGTCCACCTTCCTGGCCAAGAACAAGGTTCTATCCACTCCAAAATGGTGCATGTCATGCAAATCCTTCAGAGTGTCTTCATTCAAACAACATATTGCAACAGCCGCCTCATTCGGCGCCTTTAGCCAGGTCTTCCGCACCCTCGTCATCACATCTGCTCTGTTCTTCACTGAAGGAACGATAGTGACCCTAAGTTGAAGATCAAATTTCTTAATCAGCTCCCTTAACATCATCAATCGATGCTTTACTAGCATCTCGGCAGCGCCTTTCGTCTTCACCCTCCTTTCTCCTGTAGCTTCGGACTGGATCCAAGAGAACACAGTGGCTGAGTTGGTCCTCACCTCAACATTCTGTAGCCCCCATTTCAAGGCTAAGTTGATGCCCTTCATAACCGCATCCAGTTCCGCCACATTTATGTGAGCCACGTCGTCCTTCTTCCGTAACCAAGCAGCATCTTCTACAGTAACACCACCTATCTCCAAGGTGACCCACACTGCTATACAACTTGCATCACACCACACAACACCTTCTGCACTGTTGGGTACATGCCAAACACCTCTCACTGGATCCTCCCTCTTCACCTCTTCAATAATCTCTCTCATAATGTCCACAGTCTCTTTATCAACTCCATCCTCCCACTTCGCTCCACTAGCTAGCCTTTTGATATAACTACATGCAGTCCGTAGCCATCTTGCAATAGGGTAATGGCCCACCAGTCTTCCGCATATTGAGAAGAGTTCTCGCCTGCTCAATTTTTCCGACACCTCCGGGATCTCATTTCCCCTCCGGAACACTAACCGTCCTATCTGGTCCTTTCTTAGTTGGAGCCCTAACACAGCTCCTCCCTCAATCGATTCCGGGCGTTTTGCAATTAGCCCAAAGCTGTTAAGGTGTTTTACTACGTCCTCCGCAGTTGTTACCGTCTCATCCACCAAAATATCATCAATGTAGGAACTGGTGGCTCTTCTGACTGCGTCCTCCTTGCTTAGCACCGTTTTGAGGATCGCTGCCATGATTTTTGGTGCAGAATTCAGGCCAAAACCCAACCTAGTCAGGCAGTACGTTCGGCCCTTGTATCTGACCAGCTGGTATTTCCAGAATTCCTGTGAAATGTGGATCTGTAGGTATGCGGATTTTAAATTCACAATCGCCTTCTGAATCTGCCTCCACTCTCGCATGGTCTCTCCGCACACGTCCATCACATCGCCTCCCGTGTGACATGCAACGTGTACGTTCAGCTCCCTGAAGTCCAGTACTGGCCGAACTTTTTGTTTTGTGGGCTGAACAACCGCCATTAACGGCAGCACACCTTCCACCTTCTCCGTCCATGGTCTTAAAATCCCCTCTGAGATCCATTGGTCCACCTCCTTCTCAAATTCAACTCTTGTGCCTCCTCGCAACGTATGCTCGTAGTATTCCACTCTGTTGTTCAGTATGGGAGGTTCTCCCTTCCATACCCACTTGACTGTCCATTTCTCACCACCAAAGTGTGCAGAGAAATCTTGGTCCTCTATCGTGCAACTTTTGTCTAACCCGGCCATTCCTGTGACACCTTTTTCGAATTGCACACCTGCAGCCCCTTGATATCCTCCAAATCTCACGGAGTTCCTATATACCGTAACGCCCCCCCCCCCCCTAGTCGAGCAATTGCGTCCATCCCTAGCACCACATCGACACCCGTGACAATTTTGCTAATAACAATCGCCTGGATGTTAGTGACATCCCACGTACCATCAACTGAACGATACTTGTGCCATTGCACTTCACCTCTCTGCCGTCAACTGCCGTAATGCTGCTGGTTCCATTGCATGTGTCAACCATGTCTTTGGTGACAATTGTTGACGTACAGCCTGTGTCGACAAGGGCTTTTTCACTTTGTCCATTTAGGGTCACCTCTACTTGTGGTGACATACCCTGAAGCGCCTTCATTGAATAAGTGGGGTAGCCACCGGCGCAGTGGCTTCCCCCTGTTCGTTTCCCTGGGGGACAGAATCTGCTGATGTGGCCGACTTCCTCACAGCGGTAACACGTGACTTCTGGCTTTGGCTCCCTGCACTCCCTCGCCATATGGGGGCCTTGGCATCGGTAGCATCTGCCAGAAAACCTGGGTCTCTGCCACAGTCCTCTCTGCTTTTCGTCCTTCACAATTTCCTGCTGCAGTTTGCTTCGTTGAGCGACAGCTACGATTCCCTGCTCACTCTCTTTTTTCCTGACCAGCACCCTAGCCTGTGTAATCAATTCCACCACCTCCATAGTATTTATACTGGGCAGTTGCTGCAGAAGTATAGAAATATGGTCCGGGAAGCCATTGATAAAGGCCATCTTAACCATCTGTCGACGGCCTCCTCCATTGAATCCTGCTAGTCCCGTCAACCTCCTGATATTGTTGGCGTAAACATCAACAGGCTCTCCGGTCCACACCATACGGCTTAGTTTGCCATATGCCACAAACGGTCCTTCGGTAAATGCTTCCTTCAACTTTTCCTCAATGGCGTCAACAGACAGTCGATCCTCCTCCCGCATCTCCAGATATAGGGCCAGATCATCACCATCAAGATACAGCGGTATCAAGCTGGCTACATCCGCGATGTCCCGCAACTTAGCGACAAGTTTAACCTTGGTCAGCCAGGTTATAACATCTCCCTCTCCAGAGAACATCTTAAGCATTTCACTGCTGATCCGCTTTGCTTCCATAGTTCTCGCCGAAATAGCTTGTAGTGAAGTAGAAAAAAAAAAGAAATTAAAAAAAATATATATAAGACACAACTGTTCCTTCCAAAAGGTCGAGCTCTTCAACGTCCAAAAATAATTCACCGTCACAAAAAGAATTCGCCATCACTTCTTCCAACTGTCGTTTCACTCTCTGTGCTCTTCACCCTGCTTAAAAAAAAAGTACCGTTTATATGCTGCCCATTTCTCCACTTATGCAAATTGATTATCAACCAGAGCCATCTAGTTTTCCATTTCTCCAAACAGCCAATTTGCAAAGGAGGACAACTCAAACCACAGGAGAGCTGGATTTTTTCCACATTGAAAAATAAAAACTGATCTTGTGTCTAACTTTGCTTATGAGTAGGCAAGATTTTTAAGAACTATTTTTTTCCATTGAAGAAATAGTTTACTCTCACTGACTTTTGCTTTGAACCACTTGATTTTTTGTTTTCCTTTTTTTTTTTCAAATTTTATTTTATTCTTTATAAAATGTTTCTAATTTTCTGTTTGTACTTTTTAAATAATTTTCTTGGTTTTTTTTTTTTTTTCCATTTCTTTTTGTCTTGTTTTTCCCTTTAGCTTTTTTATTTTTTCTCTTTTCTTTTTCTTTCTTTAACTTTCTTCCATTCTTTTGTTCAAATCTTTTATCTTTTTCTTTTCTTATTTTCTTGAGTTCTTTACAAAATGTCTACAATTTTCTGTTTGAACATTCTAAACAAAAATTTGTTTTTTCTGTTTCCAAATTTATTTTCAGAATATTATTATCACATATTGCTTTTGAAATGTTTCTTGTAAAATTCATCCTGAACCGTTTCAGCATCACTTATGTTTCTTTGGCCACTTTCATTTTAGTGCCTATGGTTCTTTGACCGTCCGCTCTCTGCTTGATACGATTGGACAATTCCTGAAAGAATGTATGTTTACAGATCCATATTCTCAGGTAAAAAAAATTAATTTTTCACTTTTCTAAATTCATATAAAATGTTCCATGACATCAGATGATGAGTTATCATTAACAAAAATCTTTTTAAAACATAATCACCATTTTGTATTTTTTTCTGTTCATTTTTTTTCGTTCATTTTTTTTTTCATTTGCAACAAAAGAGAAGCCATTTTTTTTTTTTTTCAAATATTTTTTAATTGCATTTTTAATTAAAAATTTTGTTTTAAATAACACTTGATCTTTATATTACTTCAAGAAATTTTCTTCCATTTATCTGCAACATTAAATAAAGTGTTATTATAATAAAGATTTGATGTCTGTCTGTAACCAAAACTGTCACCCCTTTAATCACAATTCCTCAAGTTTAATGTTTTATTCACCATGATTTAAAATTTACAATCAGTTAATTTTGCCTACATTCTTTAGTAATGAAATATCATTTTAAATATATAAGACCAAATTTACTTAACATGATGAAATTAATGTTAAATAAATTTGGTCTTTAGATCGCTATAATTAAATTCTGTACCCCACAAATATATAGGTCCTGGATATGATTTTAAACTATATCGGATGGTGAGGCCCTAGCTTGTGGGCTTTGGGGAGTGTGGAGCCACCCCTTAATTGCCATTGCTTCCAGGTCCACCCTGACCTGGAGTGGTAGTATCTGTTAGGGTCCCAACTATGGGTTAAATAGAAACCGACTTGAACAAAACAAATATATTCTATCAAATTTTTCTTCAAAATCACTGGATTCAGCATTAAATAACTTGAAAAGGGTTGATATGCCGTAAAACAAAAACCACCAACCAACCACCAAATATGACTGAAAAAAATAATACTTTAAAATAAAGTAAGCACCAAATTTCCCAGTTATGAAAAAATGTTTTCTTTTATAATGTTCAATTTTTAGCAGGAGGATTCAGTTTTCTATACAGGTTTTATGTAAAATGATGCTTGAATCAAAAAATCCATTTCTGAACGATTTTTCAGAAATTAAGCTTTTTTAAATAAAATTACAGAAAAAATGAGCCCCCCTCTTCCTATCCACAAATTAAACAGACAAATTTTATTTTAATAAAGTTGGAATGAAACTAAGGTGAAGCTTACCAAAAGTAAACAAGATGCAAAGTGAAAATTGGACAACCAAACATGTTACAACAAATTGAGAAGAAAAAAAAAATGAAAAAACAAGTTTTTATAACAACTTCTCCCACCACCCTTTTTAAAATATTTTTCTTTATAAACTACAGTGTGTTTATTTTTTATTAACAAAAAAAAAAAGAACAATATATTTCTTTTTAAAATTAAACTGGATAAAAAAATATAGAAAGATTTTCATCCATTAAATTTTCAATGTGTAATGTAATATCTTTTCATGGATCATAACAAAATATGGGGAGTAGAAAGTGGAGACAGTTTATTTTTGGCTCATAACTCTTGTTCCCATTATTTTGTCCTATTTTTCACATTCCACAAGCAATTTTTCTGACAAAGGGGGAAAAATTGCTTTCTAGGTTGGATATGGAATTTATCATTGGCTAATTTTTGACCTTGAAGTAATTGTTTTTAAGCTCCTTATATTAAGTGGCTTCATACCTTGTCTAGAGCAATTTCCATTTAAAAGAAAAAAATTCATTGAATCGTTACACCTCTACTTTGTAACAATTAAAACAAATTTTTTATTTTTTTTATTTTGATTTTGTCTGGTTTTTCTTTTTTTAATTTTCATTATGTTCAATATATTCTTATAGTTTTCATTGTATTTAATATTTTCTTTTTATAGTTTTGTGTTCAATATTTTTTTATTGTCATTGTGTTCAATATTTTTTTATTGTCATTGTGTTCAATATTTTTTTATTGTCATTGTGTTCAATATTTTTTTATTGTCATTGTGTTCAATATTTTTTTATTGTCATTGTGTTCAATATTTTTTTATTGTCATTGTGTTCAATATTTTTTTATTGTCATTGTGTTCAATATTTTTTTATTGTCATTGTGTTCAATATTTTTTATTGTCATTGTGTTCAATATTTTTTTATTGTCATTGTGTTCAATATTTTTTTATTGTCATTGTGTTCAATATTTTTTTATTGTCATTGTGTTCAATATTTTTTTATTGTCATTGTGTTCAATATTTTTTTATTGTCATTGTGTTCAATATTTTTTTATTGTCATTGTGTTCAATATTTTTTATTGTCATTGTGTTCAATATTTTTTTATTGTCATTGTGTTCAGTATTTTTTTATTGTCATTGTGTTTAATATTGTTTTTTTTTATTGTGTTCAATATTTTTTTGTCTTTCTAGTTGAAACAAAGTGAAAATGAAACGTCATTGCTATATTTGGTTGAACGATTAAAAGAACTGGACAAGCTAGACTGGGCGGAGCGTCAGTTGTTGATCGTCAAAGGAATTCTGGCTGGGAACGTGTTTGACTGGGGTGCTCGTGAGGTAGTGGACATCATGGAGAGTGGTCAGTTTGGATTCTCTGAAGCAATCAACACGATTCAAGGTTTTGCGATTCTTATTATTATGGTCTATTTGAATTCATGCAAATTTTGTATTTATTATTATCGAGCCAATTCTTTACTGATTATCATATTGTACCAAACATATATTAGTGATTTTATATAAAAATAAAAAGTGACTTGAGTGCTATCAGTTAGAATCGAAACCAAAACATTTAGCATTCCATCCACATCTCCTCTGAGGAAGATTTAATATTAAACGATGTGAAGAAATTAATTGAATTTAGACATGCGCAGAAAGTAAAAATATGTTGGCAAGTTGAAATGAACATTTTTGTATTTCAACTTGCCGATATATTTCTGTATATTCATTCATTCATCCAAACAAAGATTTTACTCATTATTTACTCGTTTGGTGTATATGATTACTGTTTCCTGTTAATTTCAGTGTTATGTGACCAGTAGTTTAAGCATTTATTGGTTAAATATTTACACACACACGCGCGTGCACATCCACTGTTTTATTTCTAGATTTAATTACTAAAACATAAACATAAGTATTGTATATTATTCTGCTTTCATCTATATGGAAATCTATTTGAAATATAAATCGACAATCGTGAAAGATTTTATAAAAATTAAAAGAATTAATCAATCAGATTTCATGCCAGCTGTAAACACAGTTGAATATGGATATATATGTTAAATTTTTAATCTCAAAGAAGTCGCTTAAAAAAACAATTCTTTTTTTTTTCTTTTAATGTGCATTTTTTATTGTTACATAATGTTTCAGCATCCCATAATCTTCATTCATTGCTGATCGTCTGGTGCCATTTTTATTTTTATTACTGAAGGAAAGTCTTTAGAACAATAAACACAATTTTCAGTTTCAATTTTATTCCATATTTCAAGAAGTCGATTGCTAAATATCCAGTATCAAGTACTCTAAGCTCGAGCATGGTGGTGGTAGAGGGCTGTCATAGCACAAATAAAATCACTCAGAAAAAAGGACAAGGTGACCCTTTCTCCTTCGTTCATAACGTCACTTCCTACAGGGGTACAACTTGTCAAAGAGAAACCTTTCCTAAATACAAAAAGTATTACAATAATTATTACGTACTCAAAGTTGTGGGGTTGAAGTTAGTGGTGGGACGATTTTGATACAATTATTGATTCCGATTTTTTTTTTAAATCTCTAAATTTTTAACCATAATGTTTTTTGGTTACTCGTGTAATATGTGCATATATTTTTACAAATGTAAAAGTATGTGTTTGTCTGAGGATAGGGGGGGAGGATCAATAAATATTTAGCGTTAGTATCAGCAATAGAAAATGAAGCTTTAAACAATAGAAAAATAGATGAAAGAATCGTTTTTCACATTGGAAGATAGACAAATTTTTTATGAAGTTTCACGCAAGTGTATATGTATCAGGTAGTGTTCTTAGATAGGTTTTTATCGGAATATCTTCAATAATTATCAATAATCGAAAAAATTCGATGAAAGAACAAACGATTTTGACCAAAATTAACACTTTATACAGCCTAACATCACAAGTGTATTTGAGAACTTTTATAACCACACAAGCAGAAAGGCCCGACATATAAAATTAACAGCAGGTTCTTCGATATGATCGGGTGCCTTCAAAATGAATGTTTCTGTTTAGAACCCGATTGAACCCTGATACTTAACTTTTGCATTTTAAACTTTTATTCAAGCAGTTAGATATAAAAATAATTCTATAAAATCAATAGGTTCTCTACAGTGCAATATAAAGTACAATGTATTGTGGACTAAGTCACTGTGAGGAGGTGTGTGAAGCGTCATCCCAGTGCATCACGATGTGTCCCAAACCAGAGCAGGCAATCAATCGATTTGATTGAAAAATGGGCAATTTCACTGATTTTGATGACAATAAAAATATGGAAGCATAAAACATTCGTTGATCATCATTCAATCTTGGGCAACGTTAGGTCTCCTTGCTAATACCACATAAAAATAATGATTAAACAGTTTATATTTTAAAGGGAAGTAGTTCTTTGCCCCTTGTTATCTCCCTTGTCGTAAACAGCATTTTTGGAAAGCAGAGTTATGTTCCTTGCATTCAAGCAGCCGGCATTGGGAAAACAATATCCAATGTACCTTTCACTCGGCAACCCCAATTAATCATGTCCTAATTATAAAGTAATTTATTTTCAGTTGTGATTATATAATGAATTATTATATTTGTTGATCTGAAGCATTTTTATCCAGATTAATTCTTCATTTATGTATTAGCACTCACAAAAATCAATCTATTTCAATTGTTTGATGTATGTATATTTGATCTCATGACTTAAAAAAAAAAAAAAAAGAAGCATTCTTTTATTACATTTTCGCCCTAAACAAGGCACAGTATCACTTCAATGTATTAGGGACATAAGTTGCAGAGATACTATTGTAGGGAGTTGAGCAACAAGATGTCTGTTCACATTACACTTGAACTTTTACATGTCAGTACAGTTGGGGAAGCAGGAACCTGAAAGGGAATTCCAAAATCTAGCAGTTCTAGGAAAGAAACTATCAGAGTAGAAGGCTTTCTTACATCTAGGGATCTCTACTGTGTAGGGGTAGAACTTTGCTGCTTGTCGGGTTTGTTGAGGGAAATTATATCGGGGGGGGGGAGTACAAGGGCTTTTAGTTCATCAGAGCATGCACCATTAAAATACTTGTAAAACAGGCAGAGGGATGCAACATTTTATCAATGGGACAGTGGTTGAAGCTTAGATGACAGTTCAGGACCTCTCTTTTGAACCCCGTCCACGAGTGAGAGACCCACAGCAGATGCACCAGCCTAAATGTGACAACAATACTCCATACATGGGCGAATGTTGGCCTTATAGAGGTACAGGATACTTTCAGGCATAAGTAGCTTTCTAGCATGGTAGAGAGAGCCCATTTTCTTTGCTGCAGCCTTTTAGTTCTGGCCAACTAAATATGAAGGAGGAGATAATGGGGGAAAAATGTGTGAAAAAAATTCTTATTTTGAAACTTTACATCTTTTTCAGATCGTCCTTGGTTAGTTGATGACTTTGGTGCTTGGCTCCATCGCAGGCAGTCATCTCCACCATACAAATGTGCTGCCATTTTCTGTGATAACAGTGGGGCTGATATTATTCTCGGCATCTTTCCTTTCATCAGAGATCTTCTCTCAAGTGGTACCAAGGTAAGACCATCTTTTACTCCTTAAAAATTTAGCAGTTCATACTGTCTTTTTATTAATTCATTTTCTTTTCTAAAATCTAATGTATGAAGAAAAGTCAGTTGAATTCTCAAAGTTAGACTTTTATAGCATTACATCTGACAAATTGATATTTGATTCTACCTAGCCAATGAATTATGGTAATTTTTATTCTGCGTTCAATAGATAAAATAAAAAATCCAACCAATTTCATAGATTGTACATACTATCCAACCCAATAATTCTTTCGATTCACTATTTATTTTCATAACTAATCAACAGAGATAATTATCTGTTGAAATGACTGTGTGTGGAAATTCAAAATGGCATTTAAAATCGATGGGTACATAATTATTGTAATCTTTTATTTTATCTACATTATGTTTTTAAGAATTATTTTCAAACAATTATTATTCCTCAGATTATTTGTTCACAATTCTCTGACTATTTTCTGCCAAAAATAGTGGTAGTAGGGGGGGGGGATCAAAACAACAGTAGGCAGAGGTGTTAAAAAAAAAGTGATAGTAGGCAAGCAGGCTCGAACCCATAACGCAAAGAAGAAAAAAAGGTTAAAAATAAAACGTGACGTCTTAGCCGATGTCTCCATCGCCTGACCAGAAGTTCCGAACGTTGAAATTTAGCGAAGTCAATCCAACTGATAGAATGACTTGCAAAAACCGACCCCTACTTGTAGAAAACTGGCCAGATGAGGGTGAAGGAATTAATTTGTTTCGCCAATTCTTCTATATTTTTCATCCGAGATGTTGAGCTTCAAAACAATACCGATCTTGTTAGGATCTGTCGTGTCTGCCAAAAGTTTTTGGCAAACATACAAACATATATACATACATTCACACAAACCGACGATTGAGATTTATATTATAGACTAGTGGGGGTACACGGCATTGCCTGTGTGTGTGGGTGTGTAGGGGGTAGGGGTTAAAACAAAACAATAATAAAAGGGAAAATAAAGAATAAGCAAACAAAAAATCAAAAAAACAAAAAAAATGGTGTAAATAATTCTTTTTAAATGTTAAAACTTTAAAAAAAAAAAAAAAAAAAAACTCTAACGTGATGGAAAAATAATAAAAGTGAAAATAAAGAATAAATGAACAAAAAAAATGGCATTACCCTGTTTAAATATTAAAACTTCAAAAATTGAAAAAAACAAATGTCCTTTATGTTGGCGCAAACATGCAACTTTAAGATAACGATGCTGTCATGATACACATTGCTCTATGATGGGGTCAGTGAAGTAACATTGTGTTTTTTTTTTTATATTTAAACCAATTCAAGAAAGAACGTTATTTGCTCATGCGTGTTTGGCTAAATTGTCATGAAGGAACGATTTTTTGCTACCTCCTTCATTGCAAACGTCTTTTTCTATAGGAAATAATTGACTGTTTTTTTTGTTTTTTTTTCTAATTCTCACATATTATAAGACCGAGACAAGTCCTTTCAGATGATACTGGTTTCGACCCGGTCCGATGCCTCTGAGAAAATTTCAGGCAGATATACATACATACACATAGACTGACAATTGAGATTTATGTTATAAACTTACGATTGTGGCTTTATTCCTTAACTAAGATATAAAATTAGGTCCAACAGAGCTTTGAATTTTCCATCCTTCAGCTTTTCTTTCCAGTTCAATATTAATTTTCCACCTGATAGAAGTACGATAAAAAATGGACATTGTTAAAAATAACGTCAAATTCAATGTTTGAGAAACTGTTTTTGCTGCTCAAATCCTTATTTATTTGTTTCAGGTAATTCTTTGTGCCAATTCTCGCCCGAGCTTGAATGATGTCCTTTACAATGAATTGAATATTTTAGTGAAGCGAGTTGCCACTCTTTGTCCACAAATAGAGAAAGCCTCAGCTGAAGGCCAATTAAGTATCATGGAGTCTGGTCAAGGATCTCCGTGTCTTGATCTTAGGTAACTATCAAAATATTATTTTTATTCATTTAAATTTTATGCTTTTAAAATTTATTAAATTTTATTATGCTTATTTAAAATCGAAAAATTAATTTAATTGAAAAAGTCATTGAAAAAAAATTAGAATGAGAAAATTTAATTTCGTTTTTAAATTTTTTTTATGATTAAGAATTTTTCTTAATTTTGAGGGATTTCTCTTTCACCAAGAAGTCCATAGATATTTTATCATTGTGATATTTTACAAAACATATGAAACTTAGTAAAATATTTAAGTTTATACTTTAAAGAGTCTGGATATGACCAGTTATCATTGTGATTGAGATGTATTAAAGTTACCAACCAGCGTTTTCCTCATTGCACAATGTACTCCAGGTCGTAAGAAAGAGAAACTGATTTTGTTAACGCCCTTTGAAATGTTGCTATGGATGATTACGACATCTGTACAAATGTCAATGAATGAACTTGGAATGTGATTTAGGAGATCCTTGACGATATCAGGAACATGGTTGGTCCGAAAATAGATTTCCAATGCACGCTGGTATTGGTACCGTGTTTCAGACTTCTAAAAGTCACCAAGTGCTTTTGTTTACCAGCGAGAAAGGATTTGATGGTTGAAAAGACATTTCTAGGTATTCTGTAACTAAATCTTGTGAAGAAAACCTTTGTGCCAAACCTTATCAAAGGTCTTTGGAGTTTTGCTTTAAGCATCTATCCATAGATTCATTGATCCTATGTGATATTGCAGTCAGCACACCAGCAGTTGATCTTAGAGGATAAAATTTATATTGTTCGTCACTAAGCAGATTTTTTTTTTTTTTTTTTTTTTTTTGCTGAGATGATTGATTTTTTGGATTTATCACAAATTCAAACAATTGAGGATGATAGGAGGCAAAAATGAATGGTGTGCTTGAGCAAGTGTAGTAGGAAAACATATGTAGAGAAATTTAGGGTTTTCTTTGGAGATGTATCTACCATATGGAAAGCTGTCTATAATATAGGCCCAAATTTGATGGTGAGCTTGGAAGTTTTGATGTCATATTCAAGTAACACTTAATCATAAAATTATCAGTAGAGGATGACTGGCTAATTTTACGAGGGACTATTCCGAAAATAATGGCTTCTACATTTTGTTCCACCCAAATTGATCAGAGAGGATTGCACATTGTATTGATATGATTTATGCATGAATGTCATGAAAGTTTCATCTCTCTGTTACAGACATTGACAGTGTGAAACTCTAAGAAAGCAACCCCTGTTATGGATGTGTGTCAGGAGCAGAGATGTGTCATTGAATTCCTGGCTTAAGCTCATTGAGAATGGTGGTGACTATGTAGAAAAGTCAATTTTCCCAGAAAGACTTTTAAAGAGAGTAATTCTGTCTGTGTGTGAACAATAGAAGGCAAAAATGAATGATGTCGTGTTCATGTAATCTTTAATCATGGAATTCTTGGTCGAAGCTGACAGACGAATGTTCGTTTCATTCAGAAAATATAAGTCTGGATTGGTCTCATGTTAGTGGTTTTCCACCTCTGGAAGGTTGAAGTGAAGATCTGACAGTAGGAATTCACATTAGAGGTTGGGAACTGGGCTTAAGTTTATTTTTTGTTTTTTATCCCTTTTCATAAAGGGATTTATATACAAACCAATCATACTGATACACCGGTTCTCATATCACCAAAGTTAAGTGACATTGAACCTGGGTAACCATTTGACTAAGTGCTGTATGTGCTCGAAGCCTGGAGAGGGATGGATGCTGGCAGGCTATTCTTATCCAAGATACTCTGTATGAAATAATGCAGTAGCTTTCCCCATAACCGTGAGGAGGGTTAAGGGACCTGTCATCATCATAATGGGATTTGTAAAGTTTGCAGAAGAGATCAGTGACTGGGTTAAGAGATGAAATGCAGAAAGAATTAATAAGCAGATTATTTTTATAAGCCATTGAAGAAAAGCCGTAACTGTTCCCATCGAGAAACGACTGCATGGTCCAGACTTCATTCATTAAATAATGGGATAACAGCCTAAATATTTTGCACTTGCTGATAGGACAGCCTCCTTAGGATTTAGTCTAAAGTTTGGATCCTTGGACTACCAGGCAAATAACATCAATCCAGATAAAAAAAGTTTACTCCCAGCACTCTTCTCAGTGATAAACATAAGGGGGGGGGGTCATTTTTACGTACAGAAAACACTAACCAACAACCGGTTCAAGGAATAACATTTTCTTCCCATTATTTCAGAAACATTGCTCTTGAAAGGTGAGAACTAAAGGACAGCATAAGAAAAGTGAGAGTTAGGCTGACGAAAGTCCATCCATAGTGCATTTTCTAGTCTTCATCAGTGTACAAATTAGATAGCAGTGTTGTGTGCTTGTACAACATGCACAATGCTAACTCCTTCTGATTTCAAGATGATTGACTATGCACGATGTAGAGTACAGATTTTACATTAGTTTCTTTCTCTTAGACGGATGAACTAACATGGACTATTCATCTCATCTGAGGGGGTATTAGCCAGGTATCCAGGCTATCCAGATACTGTGCCTCTGCATGAAAAAAAATTTTTTTTTTAAATAAGATTTTTTAAATAACCTCTTTTAAATAAGATTTTTTAAATAACATCTTTTAAATAAGATTTTTTAAATAACCTCTTTTAAATAAGATTTTTTAAATAACATCTTTTAAATAAGATTTTTTAAATAACATCTTTTAAATAAGATTTTTTAAATAACATCTTTTAAATAAGATTTTTTAAATAAGATTTTTTAAATAAGATTTTTTAAATAAGATTTTTTAAATAAGATTTTTTAAATAAGATTTTTTAAATAAGATCTTTTAAATAAGATTTTTTAAATAAGATCTTTTAAATAAGATCTTTTAAATAAGATCTTTTAAATAAGATCTTTTAAATAAGATCTTTTAAATAAGATCTTTTAAATAAGATCTTTTAAATAAGATCTTTTAAATAACATCTTTTAAATAACATCTTTTAAATAAAATCTTTTAAATAACATCTTTTAAATAAGATTTTTTAAATAACATCTTTTAAATAAGATTTTTTAAATAACATCTTTTAAATAAGATTTTTTAAATAACATCTTTTAAATAAGATTTTTTAAATAACATCTTTTAAATAAGATTTTTTAAATAACATCTTTTAAATAAGATTTTTTAAATAACATCTTTTAAATAAGATTTTTTAAATAACATCTTTTAAATAAGATTTTTTAAATAAGATTGAATTTCTATTTAGAATAAGTCTTCATGTCTCTTCCAGAAAAAATTGAAAATCGATTTCTCATAATTTTAGAAATTCAAGATTAAATTCTCTGCAAGAAACCAGATAGATTTTATACAGCAAAAGTTAGTTTGACAGAAAAAAAACAATGTTGAAATATAAGTTTAACAAAACTTTCTGTATTATTGTTTGAAATATCTATTTCAGCATTTTCTTTTCTTTAAAGTTGCAATATTTCAAAATTCTTTAATTTTATTTTTTTTTTAGATTAATTGATAAGAATTTAGCAAACACTTTAAGACAATCTGAAGCTGATTTGATTGTGCTCGAAGGCATGGGCCGTGCAATACACACCAATTTCTATGCTTCATTCTCCTGTGATTGCTTGAAAGTTGCCGTCTTGAAGAACAAGTGGCTTGCCCAGCGCCTTGGCGGCAATATATTCAATGTGATCTTCAAATTTGAAACATCCCGAAAAATTGTCAGTAAACTGTCCAAGGTGAAAGCGGATTATTCGAAATGAAACCAAAGTTTTGGATGGAATAAAAAAAAAAACACAACAAAAATGGACTTTCTATTTTATTGATTTTCTATTCCGACCTACACCTCTCCCTCCTCCTCGTCCTCTCCTACCTCCTCGTCCTCTCCTACCTCCTCCTCCTCTCCCACCTCCTCCTCCTCCTCTCCCCTTTCCCCTCTCTCTTATTTGACTTTCCATTCTGATCTAACAATATATTTGGTTTTATGTTTTTTCAGCTTTATATATTATATTTATTGTTATACACTAGACTTTTTATCCCCTCTTCCCTTTTTCTTTCCCCTCCTCCCTTTTTCTTTCCCCTCCTCGTCTTCCTTTCTCTCTCCTCTAGCTCATCCTTTGTCTCTCCCTCCCCCCTTTGTCACTCTCCTCCCCCTCCTTCCATTGTTTTGCCTCTCCCCTCCCCCTTTGTCTCTCCCCTTTTCTCCTCCCTCCTTTTCCTCATCCTTTCTCCTCATTTTTTTCTCTCTCCCTCTCCTCATCCTTTCTATGTCTCTCTCGTCCCCCTTCCTCTGTCTTTTTTCCTAACACTCATGTTTACATAAGTAATACCATTAAATAAATGGTTAATTTAGAACAAAAAAAAAACAAAGGGAAAAATTACGCCTATAAGATTCGAAACTTTCCTGATATGGATGCCATCTTAGACTAACAAACAAACCACATTCTTAGCAAAAGTCAAATTGTACAAATAATCCCTCTTTCAAATTCAGCATTCTCTAATCAAGCAGTCTAAGAAGACACCCAAGTTAGGTGAGCCCTTTTTCAAATCTTGTAAAATTTGATATATCGAATCTATCAAAGGAAAATAACAATGAAAATAGCCTTTAACACCAAATGTTATTTGTGTTGAAAAAGATATTTTTTATATATATATATATATACACATACACACACACATTTTTTCATTATTCACTCGTCTCTGAAAATTAATTTCACTTCAAATGTATAAAAAGGATTTAATATTCAAATTGTGAAACGGATCATTTATCGTTAGATTTTGGACTCAATATTTATATGTAATTTTCATTATTTTTTTAATATTGATTAAAATAAATTCCGTGAATAAATATTGTTCACAACTCTTGTGTGAGCACACACATGCACATATATATATATATATATATATATATATATATATATATATATATATATATTTATACGAGAGGAGTGCAATAAGTAATGCCCATGACCCACTTCCCATAGCAGTAGAGCAACGAAACTATGCACAGTTATTAGTCTTTCTCTATATAGGAACCACCCAGAGTTATGCATTTCTTCCATTGTTTGATGCAGCTCTGGAGACCGTTTTTGTAGAACACCCAAAATTGGTCCTCCAACCACAACGTGACTTCAGAAATCAAGGCTGCATCATCTGGGAAACGCTTTCATTTCAAAAACAACTTCATGGCTGGGAAAAGGTGAAAGTAAGAGGGTGCAAGGTCAGGAGAGTAGGGAGGATGGGGGAGGATTTCATAGCCACACGCCCGTGCTTCTGATCTGGTGACATGTGAGTTGTGGACCAGAGCATTGTCCTGCAGGAGGAGGGTACCTTTGCTGATCTTGCCCCACTCCTTGATTTTGATAGCTTCCCTTAATTTCCTCAAAAGTGAAGCATAATAGGCTCCTGTAATTGTGGTACCCTTTGCCAGGAAATCTGTCATCACTACTCCGTCCTGGTCCCAGAAGACTGTGAGCATGACCTTGCCAGCGGAAGGCTGCACCCTTGCCTTCTTTGGAGTTGGTGAGTCCAAGTGCTTCCACTGCATTGACTGAGCTTTGGTCTCTGGATCATAGTGATGGACCCAGGTTTCATCCTGTGTAATCAGTCTTTTGAAAAACTTTGACTCATCTTCTTGGCACATCTCCAAAATCATCCTCGTTCTCGCTTCTGGCATAGGGTGAGCAACCTGGGAATCCATCTGGCAGACACCTTATGCATATGAAAATGGTCATGAATGATAGTTTCCACAGACCCTGTACTAATCTTGACATCTTGGGCTATTTGGCGAATAGTAATGCGCCAATCTTCCAAAATGGCAGCCTCAACTTGACGGACAGATGCCTCATCAATGGCAGAAGGGGGGCGACCAGGTCGGGGAGCTGTTTCCACAGACTTCCGGCCATGTTTGAATTCATGATGCCAGCATTTTACAAGGTCATATGATGGGGCATTATCACCATAAGTTTCTTTCATTTCATCAAAAGTCTTCTGTGGTGTGCGTCCTTTCAAATACAAAAACCGGATCACTGCTCGACATTCAACAGGCTCCATTTCACACCTGACTGAGTTCAAACACCTGTAAAACAGAAACCACAATTAGTTCAGAGCTGTAATTTGCCACATAACCCATAGAGATATAAATCATTGCACATGCATAATTTCAGCTAGATAAGACAACTGGAAATGGGTCAGGGCATTACTTATTGCATGCCCCTTGTGTGTGTATGTATGTATGTATTTATGTATATATATATATATATTTAAGAAAACCTTTGCTGACCCTTCTTGTTGTGCCTGGATTGTTTGTGTTCAGGTGGAAAGGTATTTTCTTATAGTGACAATGGCGGTATCTACAAAAAAGAGGGCAATTTTCATAATGCTTTGGTACTGTCTTCTACAACATCTCTTTATAATCTGAAGAGAAAATGGAAGGAACCATGAATAAAATTTTCTAACCATTTCTTTTTTTTTTTTTGTTTTTTTTTTTTCCAAACAAAATGGTTAGAAAAGGGTATTTTTTCTCTTCAGTTATTTATGAAGATGTCATTAAACATTCAAATGTTTTTTTTTTCTGTTATATTTATAAATAAGCTAGAAAAATACAGATCTCAGGACGGGTAAAATGTTTTTGAATTGAAAAGTTTTGCATCGCTTTTATGCCCCCCCCCCCTTACTTACAAAGATTAAAATCTTTGTCTAGAATCCTTATTTCAATTTTTATCCAAGTCAATTTCATGATTTTGACGCTAGAAAATGTCTAAAATTTAAGGCTTAAGCCTAAGGAGATGGGACGGTCTTAATAAAGAAGTGAAATTCTGGGGAAATTTGCTTAATTGGTGCCTGATAACTATGAATCGAATTTAATGTAAACCTGAAATATTTGAAGTTTTCTATGGGAGTTGTTCCCATACTAGCTATATATATACCCAGCGTTGCCTGGTCGAGATGTATTGCCAGGTGGTGGGATTAGTCACATGTTTAAGATACACCAAATATGAAAAGTGACCATATGTTGAATTTAAGGAAGCATATCTTGATCTATTAAACTCAAATGCGAAGTAACTCTCATAGGTTAAGGGGGAAATAACTCTGATTGTTTAAATAAACTTACTTCCAATTTTGTTGTCAGCTATTAATAATTGAATTAAATAAAAAAATAAATAAATCAACTTTAAATAATATACTAAATAGAACAATTAAAAATGTTCTATTACAACAAACATCGAATTAATTATTAAAATAGATTTTCTTTAATGTAATATGCAAATGAGCTTAATTATTGAATGTAGATTTCTTTTGAATACATAGAAATCATTTTCAGTATTGAAATTAATTTGTAAAACAATGTACCTTTTGAACATATTAATTCAATTGTGAACAAATAAATAAATAAATAGGAATACTTAATTATAATAAAATATATATAAGATGCAAAGACATCTCAACAGTCCAGTTTTATGATTAAGATTATGACACTTAAAAACCCTTTCAAAATACTACAAAGAAACTGGAATTTTGGGAAGATTTATTCACTGATATATAATATTTATTGTTAAAATTTTTTTTCAAAATTCAGAGGTATCTGAATTTTCACAAAAGGCTTCCTCCTTTCTTTGTCCCCTGTGTGTGTAAAACTAAATACAGCCCACGTTACACATCCAGACACTTGGCAGCTATGTTCCAAAATTCATAAAGTTTGGTTGATTAGTTTAAGAGTTTATCCTGTGCATAAAAATACATATACATATATATATATATATATATATATTAATGATAGGACGATTACAATATTTTTTTCTGATTCTTTATAAATCTTTAAATATCTAACTATAAAATGGTTATTTTTTCCCGATTACTGTAAAAACACATGTTAAATGTGCATATATTTTTTCAAACATAAAAACAGTTGTGTGGTGGGGTGATCTTGAGATTTTAGTTTTACTGGAATTTAAATCAATAAATATTATTTCATTATTTACCAGCAGTGAAAACTTTAAAAAAACTTTTTAAAAAATAACAGGATCGTTTTTGGCAACAAGTAATAAGCAGAAATTTTTCTGATTCTGATACCCCAAAAATTGAGATTTTTTTTTTTTTCAGTTTCGATTAATCGTCCCAACACTGATACATATATCTAACTTTGTATGATACAAATAAAATGGACTACCGAGTTGTATGCCAACATTATGATTCAGGGAAAAAGGCAAGAGCTCAGGTGTGGCCCAACAGCACGTTTAGTTGTTAATAAATATTAATTTAGATATTTTAAGTCTTTAGACACTCACTTTCAAGTTTAACTAGTTTACTTCTAGATCACACACTTCTCGTATGTTTTGTAAACGTACAGAAAACCAATCAACAATATGGACAAGTTATTTTGTTTACTTTTTGTTGAATTTATAATAAAAAAATGAAATAAATTACTGTTTTTTTTTTAAATTTATTTTTCTGTACAAAAATGTAAAAGTTCCTGAAAATAATATTAACCATCATCTTAATGTCTGTTTTAGATTTGGCCATTTGTTGAATACAAGATTTTTTTTTTTTTTAATTTTAAAGATGTGTTGAATAGAAGATATTAAAAAAAAAAAATGATTAAATACATCTAAACTTTAAATCTAATTAAAGGAAAGAATTGGATTTAAAGAAAAAAAAGCTGAATTCATTATAAAATAATAAAATACATTATTGCTTGTAATGTTTACTTCATCGGTGTGCATACATCATGATCGAGGAAGAGGTCTAAGAGCTTGGACCTGGCCCAGCACTTCCTTTAGTGGCCAATAAAATACCTATTCAGATTTCCCAAAACTAAGCCACTTTTTAGTTCTATGTGTTTACTCCTAGAGTCATTTGTACATATTGGTGCTACTAGATCAGGCTGTCTGAAGATATTGGTTTCCTGACAAAAAGTGCATCAAACATGGATGTTTTTTTCCTTTCCTTTGCAAAACTCAGTCATGTTTTGCAAAGCCAAAACAAAACAAAAAACAATTTTTTGATACAAAACAACCAAACCAAACACCACAAATATATATTTGGAAAAATAAAGAACTTGAAGCATTGAAACTTTTACCAAAGTGACAGAATTGGCATTAAATAACCTAGAAAGGGTTGATATGCTGTAAACCAAACAATGATGTAAAAATTTATTCGTCCATTTGAAAAATCCCTCCAAATCGAGTGCATAGAAAAAAAAAAAAAAAAGGCACAATTCTATACACATGGCAGTGCATGTATTAAAAATATGGAAAAATGTTTTCTTTTACTGAATTCGTAATAAAAGAATCAAAACCCACCACTGATTTTAATTTAAAATTTTTTAGATTTGAATTTGTACAGAATATTCTTTTTTTTTTTTTTTTTTTTTTTTTTTTTTTTTTGAATATTTGTTGATTTTTATTTTCTAATTAATAGTCTCGACAATATACCTTTTGCTCTATTAATGTGGATAACACAAAGTTTATAACTTTCAATGTGAAAGGAGAGATCAGGGCTCTGGTCGGAATAACACTGAAAGAAATCGCCGAGTTTACATAGTTGCCACAGAAAGGGATGTCGAAATTCACATCTCAGAAGCATGGGCTGCATTGGATGTGCTGCGTTCAGGATGGACTTTAAGGTTAACTAACAAACTGAAAAGGTAGTTCTTCGGGGCAGTGGTAGAGTCTGTCCTTATTTACGGTGCTACAGTCTGGACACTCGCCAAAAGATTGGAAAAAAAAAAAATACTAAACGGCACATACACCTGTATGCTATGAACAGTATTAAATATATGTTGGCAAAATCATCCCACAAAGCAGCAACTTTATGGCAACCTACCTGCCATATCTAATACAATTAGGGAAAGACACCTATAATTTGTCGGTCACTGTCTGAGGAGCAAGCATAAATTGGTGAGTGATGTATTGCTATGGACTCCACGACACGGACGCGCAAGCAAAGGACAACCTAGATGCACGTACATCCAGCAAATAGCACATGACGCCAACTGTGAACCTGAAGATCTGAGGCAGCTGATGGAAGACAGGAAACTCTGGAGAGGAAGAGTCACATAAGTTTGGCCAAGGAGCCCATTCTGATGATGATTTACTGTTGTAGCATGGTATTTTTAAAAATTATTTATTTTTATAAAATTTATTTTATTTATAATCTATAAATATAAAAACGAAAATGTGTGTTCGCTTTTTCTGTGTGTCTACAAAAGGCTTCTTTCAGAGAAGCGGTCGGTCGGTTCACAACTTTTTATATCACATATAAATCATAATATCTCACAGTTAACAACGAAGGTCGCCTGTCTATTTAATTTGCTCGATTTCGGGAAGATAAATATTCAAGATTTGTCACTCGCCACATGTGGGTTAGTCTTTTTCCTATAACATCTTGGGAGAAAAAAAAAAGCGTTCAGCAGTAAATGAAATCTCGCAGTCAAACTTGACCTCATTAACTCATTAAAACGAGCACCTGCTAAATCCAAGTAATTAAATAAATTCAAACGTGTCTCCGTAAGCATGTCGCGGTGGGGCAATGGTTAACGTTGCACTTTTTTTTTTTTTTTTTCAAAACTTTGCCTCAACGGTTCGGGTTCGATCCTCATACTTACTTGTGTTTTTAAAAAAAAAAAAACCCACACACACACACCTCCAAACACCTGGGCAACGCCGGGTACCCCTCGCTAGTTGTTTATAAAAAAATAAAAAAATGCGTTGTATTGATTTCTTGAACTTATAAATTCCCATTCAAATTTACACAATGTTTATATCTCCAATTCATTGCATGCTATCCACCTGATTGGAACATTGCGGGGGGGGGGGGGGAGTCACTGTGGAATTAGCTTCTTTTTTTTTTCGTAACACCATGTCACAAGAAAGAAAAAAAAAAGTGGGGGCATACTGTTTCTATGTCTGATGACAATGTATATTGTCGAAACTAAGTTGATTTTATATTTTTTAATAAATGTTAAAAATATGTCTTGTATTGGCTTCTTTAAACTTATAAATTCAACTTCAAATTTACACAACACTTACATTAAAGAAAAAAAAAATCTCATATTTACTTTTATATATTTATTTTACATAAGCATTTATGTCACTACACATTCATGAGCATGTTTCGGTCAGTCAGTTACAAGTAACTAGAGATCTCTTCAGATGATGCTGCTTATAGAAAAGTAGAGTCCATAATTACATCATTAATTGCTTATGTAAAATATATATAAAAGTATATCTTGCTCAACTTTGATATTGAGCACTTTTGTATGAACCTTATTAAAGTCATTGGGTATTTCACCTCTGAAAAATATTTCCCCTGGAATAATTATATATATAATTTATGCCTTAATCCCCCCCCCCCAAAAAAAGCGCTGAGATGTAAAGGGCTACTGAAAATTAGGCGGCAGATTTTTAGAAGGCACCTTAAGTGAGATATGCAGTGAGATGTTTGTTCATATTATATTTAAATTTCTGCATGTTGATACAGTCAGGGAAACAAGGAGCAAGGGAAGAATTCCAAAGATAAGCAGCTATTACATTAGAAAGCCGTTAGAGCATGTGGGGGGGGGGGCTTCCACAGTGAAGGAATAAAATTTAGCTGACTACCTGGTTGGTTGGATATCTTTACAGCAGCAAGTTCATCAGAGCACATTCTATTGTAATATTTGTAAAACAAACACACGGGTGCAACATTGCAGTGAGAGACAAAGAGTGGAGCTTCGTGGATGTGTGAGGAATCTATCAGATTAAAGATTTTTTTTTTTTGGACTCTGTCTAAAAAAAGGAAGAGAAACTTGTGTTTTGTAACAATATTCCATGCATGGGCAAATGGCTTTATAGAAATCTAGGGTACTAACAAATGTGAGAAGTTTTCTAACATATTATAGGGAGCCCACTTTCCTTGCAGTAGTTTTGTACAAAGATATAACATTGAAATAAAAATCTGCAAGGTATATTATAAATTTAAAAAAGTAAATTGATTAAATGAATCTAAACGAAGGAATTGAATAAAATTTAGATCCATTCAAACTGAAAAAAAGAAATGAATATAAAAAATTGTGAATTAGTAGGAATAATATTTTTGGAGTTTTGAAAACGTGTTATGTACTGTTAATGTATAATAGCACATAGAATAGCACATAGAATAGCACATAGAGGTGAAGATGATGCTTGAGAAACTGAAAATCCATTGGCCGAATTCTAGAAACAAAGGCTGTAAATAACAAAAACAGTCTACTCGAGATTTATTCATAAGACCTCTTGCTGTTGTATGCATGTCAATAAAATGAAACTGGGAGTATTTACGGCATGCGTTCAAAACATTTACCTGTACAACTAGTGACCTGTTTTCTTTTTAATTTACCTGTACAACTAGTGACCTGTTTTAAGAAGAAACATTTACCTATACAACTAGTGACCTTTTTTTTTTAAATTTACCTGTACAACTAGTGACCTGTTTAAAAAAAAAAACATTTACCTATACAACTAGTGACATGTGTTAAAAAATATACCTGTTCAACTAGTGTCCTGTTTTTTTTTAATTTACCTCTACAACAATTAGTGACATGTTTTTAAAAAAAAAAAAGTTTTACCTGTACAACTAGTGACATGTTTTTAAAAAATATTTACCTGTACAACTAGTGATCTGTTTTTTTTTAAAAAACATATACCTGTACAACTAGTGACCTGTTTTTTTTAATTTACCCGTACAACTAGTGACCTGTTTTTTTTTAAATTTACCTGTACAACTAGTGACCTGTTTTTTTTTTTTTAATTTACATGTACAACTAGTGACCTGTTTTTTTTTTAAATTTACCTGTACAACTAGTGACCTGTTTTTTTAATTTACCTGTACAACTAGTGACCTGTTTTTTTAAAATTTACCCGTACAACTAGTGACCTGTTTTTTTAAAATTTACATGTACAACTAGTGACCTGTTTTTTTAAAATTTACCTGTACAACTAGTGACCTGTTTTTTTTTAAAATTTACCCGTACAACTAGTGACCTGTTTTTTTTTAAATTTACCTGTACAACTAGTGACCTGTTTTTAAAAAACATATACCTGTACAACTAGTGACCTGTTTTTAAAAAACATATACCTGTACAACTAGTGACCTGTTTAAATAAAAACATTTACCTATATAACTAGTGACCTGCTTTTTTTTAATTTACCTGTACAACTAGTGACCTGTTTTTTAATTTACCTGTACAACTAGTGACCTGTTTTTTTTAAATTTACCCGTACAACTAGTGACATGTTTTTTTAAAATTTACCTGTACAACTAGTGACCTGTTTTTTTTTAAATTTACATGTACAACTAGTGACCTGTTTTTTTTTAATTTACCTGTACAACTAGTGACCTGTTTTTTTTAATTTACCTGTACAACTAGTGACCTTTTTTTTTTAAATTTACCTGTACAACTAGTGAACTGTTTTTTTTAAAATTTACCTGTACAACTAGTGAACTGTTTTTTTTTAAATTTACCTGTACAACTAGTGACCTGTTTTTAAAAAACATATACCTGTACAACTAGTGACCTGTTTTTAAAAAACATATACCTGTACAACTAGTGACCTGTTTAAATAAAAACATTTACCTATATAACTAGTGACCTGCTTTTTTTTAATTTACCTGTACAACTAGTGACCTGTTTTTTAATTTACCTGTACAACTAGTGACCTGTTTTTTTTAAATTTACCCGTACAACAAGTGACCTGTTTTTTTTAATTTACCTGTACAACTAGTGACCTGTTTTTTTAATTTACCTGTACAACTAGTGACCTGTTTTTTTTATTTACCTGTACAACTAGTGACCTGTTTTTTTTAATTTACCTGTACAACTAGTGACCTGTTTTTTTTAATTTACCTGTACAACTAATGACCTGTTTTTTTGTTAAATTTTACCTGTACAACTAGTGACCTGTTTTTTTTAATTAACCTTTACAACTAGTGACCTGTTCTTTTTTTTAATTTACCTGTACAACTAGTGACCTGTTCTTTTTTTTTTAATTTACCTGTACAACTAGTGACCTGTTCTTTTTTTTTAATTTACCTGTACAACTAGTGACCTGTTTTTTTAATTTACCTGTACAACTAGTGACCTGTTTTTTTTAATTTACCTGTACAACTAGTGACCTGTTTGTTTTAAATTTACCTGTACAACTAGTGACCTGTTTTTTTTAATTTACCTGTACAACTAGTGACCTGTTGTTTTGTTAAATTTTACCTGTACAACTAGTGACCTGTTGTTTTGTTAAATTTTACCTGTACAACTAGTGACCTGTTTTTTTAATTAACCTGTACAACTAGTGACCTGTTCTTTTTTTAATTTACCTGTACAACTAGTGACCTGTTTTTTTTTAATTTACCCGTACAACTAGTGACCTGTTTTTTTAAAAAACATATACCTGAACAACTAGTGACCTGTTTTTTTAATTTACCTGTGCAACTAGTGACATGTTTTCTTTTTAAATTTACCTGTAAAACTAGTGACCTGTTCTTTTTTTTAAATTCATTTGTACAACTAGTGACCTGTTTTTTTTAAATTTACCTGTACAACTAGTGACCTGTTCTTTTTTTTAAATTTACCTGTACAACTAGTGACCTGTTTGTTTAATTTACCTGTACAACTAGTGACCTGTTTTTTTTTAAATTTACCTGTACAACTAGTGACCTGTTTTTTTTTAAATTTACCTGAACAACTAGTGACCTTTTTTTTTAAATTTACCTGTACAACTAGTGACCTGTTTTTAAAAAACATATACCTGTACAACTAGTGACCTGTTTTTAAAAAACATATACCTGTACAACTAGTGCCTGTTTAAATAAAAACATTTACCTATACAACTAGTGACCTGCTTTGTTTTTAAATTTACCTGTACAACTAGTGACCTGTTTTTTTAATTTACCTGTACAACTAGTGACCTGTTTTTTTTAATTTACCTGTACAACTAGTGACCTGTTTTTTTAATTTACCTGTACAACTAGTGACCTGTTTTTTTTTTTAAATTTACCTGTACAACTAGTGAACTGTTTTTTTTAAATTTACCTGTACAACTAGTGACCTGTTTTTTTTTAATTAACCTGTACAACTAGTGACCTGTTTTTTTTTTTTAATTTTACCTGTACAACTAGTGACCTGTTTTTTAATTAACCTGTACAACTAGTGACCTGTTCTTTTTTTTAATTTACCTGTACAACTAGTGACCTGTTCTTTTTTTTGATTTACCTGTACAACTAGTGACCTGTTTTTTTTAATTTACCTGTACAACTAGTGACCTGTTCTTTTTTTTATTTACCTGTACAACTAGTGACCTGTTTTTTTAATTTACCTGTACAACTAGTGCCCTGTTTTTTTAATTTACCTGTACAACTAGTGACCTGTTTTTTAAAAAACATATACCTGAACAACTAGTGACCTGTTTTTAAATTTACCTGTACAACTAGTGACCTGTTTTTTTTTAATTTACCTGTACCACTAGTGACCTGTTTTTTTTAATTTACCTGTACAACTAGTGACCTGTTTTTATAAAACATATACCTGTACAACTAGTGACCTGTTTTTAAAAAACATATACCTGTACAACTAGTGACCTGTTTAAATAAAAACATTTACCTATACAACTAGTGACCTGTTTTGTTTTAATTTACCTGTACAACTAGTGATCTGTTTTTTTTTTTTAAATTTACCTGTAAAAATAGTGACCTGTTTTAAAAAAAACATATATCTGTACAACTAGTGACCTGTTTTTAAAAACATATGCCTGCACAACTAGTGACATGTTTTTAAAAAACATTTACCTGTACAAGTAGTGACATGTTTTTATAAAAACATATACCTGTACAAGTAGTGACATGTTTTTATAAAAATATATACCTGTACGACTAGTGACATGTTTTTATAAAAACATTTACCTGTACGACTAGTGACATGTTTTTAAAAAAACATTTCCCTGTATAACTAGTGGCCTGTTTTTTTTTCTTAATTTACCTGTACAACTAGTGACCTGTTTAAAAAACATTTACCTGTACAACTAGTGACCTGTTTAAAAAAACATTTACCTGTACAACTAGTGACCTGTTAAAAAAACATTTACCTGTACAACTAGTGACCTGTTTAAAAAAACATTTACCTGTACAACTAGTGACATGTTTTTAAAAACATATGCCTGTACAACTAGTGACCTGTTTTTTTAATTTACCTGTACAACTAGTGACCTGTTTTCAAAAAACATATACCTGTAAAACTAGTGACCTGTTTTTTTTAATTTACCTGTACAACTAGTGACCTGTTTTCAAAAAACATATACCTGTAAAACTAGTGACGTGTTTTTTTTAAATTTACCTGTACAACTAGTGACCTGTTTTTAAAAAACATATACCTGTATAACTAGTGACATGTTTAAAAAAAAATTACATGTACAACTACTGACCTATTTTAAAAAAACATTTACCTGTACAACTACTGACATGTTTTTAAAAACATTTACCTGTACAACTAGTGACATGTTTTAAAAAAATTTCCTGTACAACTAGTGACCTGTTTAAAAAAACATTTACCTGTACAACTAGTGACCTGTTTTTAAAAACATTTACCTGTACAACTAGTGACCTGTTTTTAAAAAACATATACCTGTACAACTAGTGACCTGTCTTTTTTTAAATTTACCTGTACAACTAGTGACATGTTTTTAAAACATATGCCTGTACCACTTGTGACATGTTTTTTAAAAAACATTTTCCTGTACAAGTAGTGACATGTTTTTAAAAACATTTACCTGCACAACTAGTGACATGTTTTTAAAAAACATTTTCCTGTACAAGTAGTGACATGTTTTTATAAAAACATATACCTGTACGACTAGTGACATGTTTTTAAAAAACATTTACCTGTACGACTAGTGACATGTTTTTAAAAAAACATTTACCTGTACAACTAGTGACATGTTTTTTAAAAAAATATTTACCTGTACAACTAGTGACATGTTTTTAAAAAACATTTACCTGTACAACTTGTGACCTGTTTTAAAAAGGAAAGCGTTACCTATCATTGTGGAATCTCAGGAATTTCAGTTAATTATTAACAAACAAGAAACTAATAAAGAAAAAAGGATTTCTTTTTCTGTTATATAGTGCAAACACTGAACTGGACTATACAATCTCTATATTTGACAACTAGAGACTGTGTCAAAACACCATCATGGCTAATAAGAAAAGAAAAAAAGTGTTGTGTAAACCTTCCTGATGAGGGTTTTGGTATAAGCCGAAACTTAGCCATTTTAAATAAATATTCATTAAAAAATAAAAATACAGCAGGATGCTGATCTTTTAATTGTTATGTTTGCAATTTCATTTTCATCGTGCTTATAAACAGTGGATTTCTAATAATTTTAATATATTAGGTTGGAGCAAAAATAATGTCGTCTTTTGACATTAAATTGAACATCAAAAAACTAAATTATTTTTGCACCAACCGAATATATATACACACTCCTAAAAAATTTGTTTTTGTTTTTTGATATTCATATTAAAATACTTTTTTCTATTTATTTAAAAAGAAAATACAGCTTTGTTATATATGAGTCGTGGAATTGCATTCATTTGCAAAAGATCTAGCTAATTTGCGTATTCTTTTAAACATTCATTTTAATTAATTCCATATAAGTTTTTTCGGTTTTCTTATGGGATAGTCATCTTTAGTTAACTACTACGTGTAATTATTTTCATGCAGATATTCTACATGATTTATACTTGCGTAATATTTGCATAAAAAGGTTATGGTAAACACAAACCTCTTTCTATATATGTTTATGCATGTGTATATATATTTGCTTAAAATATTTTGCCTGTCAAACTCCTCTGTCAGTTTTTGGTCTACAAAACATAATATACAGGGTATTTGAAAACTTTGTACTTCTAAGTGTTTCATTCTATCCTTATACTACAATTGTGAAATCAGAAATTACGAACATAGTAATATATATATATATATATATATATATATATATATATATATATAAGAACAATAAATAATAAAACATGTTAAAAACACTTTAAGAAGAGTTAAAAACATATTTAATTTTTAAAAAGGAAACACAAATTAAGTGGATTGTTCTTAATTCGCGGATATAATATAAGTGTTGCGACTCCGAAGAAGGTATGTGTCTTTTTGTTCAATGTGCTGTGATTAAGAACAAAGTATGTTCCTCCTTTGTCTGGTGCCAAGCAGGCTACGATGTTTATTCGTCCCATTAAAAAAACTGTATCTCAAGTGTTTATTTGTCCGGTTGTGAACTGTTCAATTTCATATGTGTAAGTACTCACAGATGCACCTGCTTGATGATCATTGACACGTCTACACCCACATACACCCACTAGATTCTATGAGCCGCGATGAATAGATATGTAAGCATACATTTATATAAAAACGTATATATAAATATACATTCATTATATAGACAATACACGCAATTACATGAGCTCATAGACCATGCCGGCCATTATATACACAGATCTATAACACTATTGTACTATCTTTAAATCCTCCATTCAGGAGAGGAGAGTAGCTGACCGTTTGTTATGTTGACATGAGACCATTATCAAACATTACAACAATAGGTGTGGATTGGAGATTCAAAAAACAGCGATTTTCCCCTTTATCAGAAACATCGCTCTTGGAATGTGAGGACTAAAGGACAAAATAAGAGAAGTGATAGTCCACTTTCTAATTTCCTAAAACTATATTTTAATAGTTTCTCTTAACTTGTAATTAGAAAGGACTAAATCCTCCTTTACATGTTTTAAAACCAGTTTTATTCATATCTTCAGCACACTCATGACCTCTGGCTGTTGTTGGTAAGTATAAAGTTTAAAAGTTAAGGAAACGTTCCATGGTGCTCGGAGTCGAGACGATCATGCGCGGCACAATCTGCTTCTGTCGACGTCTTGAATCCAACTATGCCACTTATATGCGCTGAGATTTACGACTTCAATATGACTTGTTGAAATCGCGGGCGAGGGGCGGGGGCGAGAGAAACCGTGTAAATAGTTTGGCAGAAGCACATCCCACGCAGTGTTCCGATTGGATCAATCACGCCACGTGGACAAGTAAGCTTACACGAAAGAACAAAAAATGTTCATCAAGATGAAACTACAACATCGCGAACATTCTTATACGTTGTGCAATAGAGAAGCACACTCTGTTTATTTAATGCATCAGTGCGTCCTCGTCGGCGTGTGACGGTGTAATGCAGTTGTTTGCGCATATCTCGACAAACGCTCCCTTGTTTTTCGATAAATAATTCATGCGAGCAACTAATTTCCAGAACGAAGCGACAATTGACGATTCTTAAATGTTTAATCACCGATCGATTTATCTTTAACAGGTGAATCCGTTATTGGAGTAAAGAGTTTGGCAGCCCAAACGAACTCTATTACACCACTGAATATAGTTTAACTAATATCAATTATCTCGGCGTTAATCATTAATAAATAAACAAATAAACAAATAAACAAACAAATAAATAATAATAATAATGATAATAATAATAATAATTTGTCATTTGTAACGAAAATAATTAAAACTAGAACGTACACACACGCATCGAATAACTGTAACATTTCACATCTGTATGCGATGAAAAGGTTGTTTTTTACGATGTTTTTACGATCTGGATTATTTGGATTATTGTTCTCATCCTTGGATGTCATTCTCACAACGTTTCGGCCGATGTAACCTCTGAACTTCTTTAGGTACCTTTTGCCGCATTCATGAACATTTTTGTTGAACTCGTTAATCAGTTGGGGATTCTGAAAGAAACACTTTATTAAATCCAGAGGTAGCTTGCTCTCATTCTGTCAGCCATGAGCGGTTAGAAAATTGTATTCTTTATTATCACTCGTACTAGGGTTGAACCCTCAAACTTCAGAAGACTGCCACTTAAAATTGATTACTACTTTGCACGCTTTCTTACCTTGACAGAGTACAGAATCGACTTCGAAATCGAGTGGGGGATGATCTCGTCTTTTCCCTGAAACCCTTTTCTTACAGAAGAGACTTTGCTCGCCTCTCTTTACTCTATTGTTATTTTAATAGCAGGTGCTCGATCGTGACCTTCGTAAACTCAAGACCTGTGCGATTGAAAGTGACCACGATTTTCGCAATAGATGTCAGTGAGCTAAAAAGTGACGTCATCGATGAGGTCATAGCAAACACATATGTTGAATAGTCAGACTGTCGGTAATGAATCCAAATATTTACAAAAAGCATTAGAAAACTTAAAAATTGGGCAGATTTGCCGTTTAGTTGTACAAATAGCCTCGAACCATGTAAGCATTAAAGGGGCTTGTTCAGTCGACACCGATATATCGTTTAATGTGAACAAAAGTTTACGTAAAATTTAATTTAAATTAACCACGTTGTTTAACAAAAAATAATAAATAAATAAATAATAGAAGATGAAGTTTTAAAATGTGTTTTATTGTATAATATTATTATAATATTATAATAATATTTTATAATATAATTTATAGTAATATAATATAATTTAATGATATTAATATAATATTATATTTATAATTTAAAAGTAAAACTCGCTTAATGTAAACATAAGTTTGTTTATATTTATGGGTATAGTTCGGATCGGGACACGTTATTCCCAATAATTAAAACATGAAATAAAAACAAATTAAATTCAAACAAATTAAATTCAAACAAATATGTTAATATAAACAAAGTTACTAGTGCATATATATTTCAAACATCAAGAATGAAAACATTACAAAAATCGGTTATATTTTACAATCCCCATAGATTCGAAAATATAGTTAAAACAAAAACAAATATATAGCAAACTAGCAGTACCCTCCAGCCGGCGTTGCCCGGTAGAAGTGTGTCCCCCTTCAAAAACAAAGTAAAGGTTGTTGTTGTTGTTGTTGTTGTTGTTGTTGTTGTTGTTGTTGTTGCTGCTGCTGCTGCTGCTGCTGCTGCTGCTGCTGCTTCTCCCCCCCCCCCGGACAACGTCTTGTTTTATTCTATTTTAACTAATTTCAAGGAAGACCGCCAGACGCGCATGCGTAATTGCTGAAAGGGGCGATTTTCTGCGACCCTCTCTGAATTCGTTTTTTTTAATAATGAAAATAAGGAAACACGTTATAAATAATCCCCCCCACAAGAAAGAAACGAAGAATCTTTTAGTAAGAGATTCAGCGGACGTTAATGTAATTGCCCCCCTCTAAATTCCACAATTTACATTTTTTTAATGTTTAACGTTAAACTCATTGATTACAAACTTTATTTTCAGAAGAAAAAATATATATAAATGAAAAAAGAAAAAGAAATATTTTTATGACTTTTATTGTCGGGAATCAGTTTTCAATTATAACGTTTAGAAGGGGGGGTCGATTTCATAGACCTACGCCAGAGATTCGTTCATATTTTCATCTCATAAGTTTTGACGATCGATCCAACAATATTTTTTATTAAATGAAATGATCAAACGAAGAAAGCTTGGACGGTTTAGAACGACGCGACGGTATTTTCATTAGATGTAAACATCACCAAAGGTAGCTGCGCTAACTTATTTATATGGAAGTTATGACCTTTTTGATTTGTGTAACTTTAAACTAAATTATAAATGATTTATATAAATGCATGGCGATCGAGCGGCCATCTTGAATAAGGGCTGATGTGTTTGTTTTTTTGTATGATCCGGAATAATAGAATTTCAAGGTAGCAGCCAATGAGAATATGAAGAATGTTACTGGGGAGAGATCATTATTTTCAAATAGTGAAGTGTAATGGCAGTTGTATGTGTATGAGTGTTTAATCCAGTTAATAAGGGTGTCAGGTCAAAATAGTTGTAATGGCCATATATTTAGCCGATCTTGTCTGGGAGAGTAGGAGAACTTGTCAGGTAAAGGGGAAAATACGAACTACTGCGTCTATAGATGTGGGCAATAGTGATGATGTCTCTTCCCCGGATGTAATATAGGATTTAACTTTAACGAATAAATGTGTATAAAACGACGTAGTGTAATTACATAGGACGGGGTTGAAGGTTTAGACATAATAAATTTGTATGTAGCATCTGTTATTGAAAACCTACGGCAATTTTGTGCAAAGGGGAATTTCTGCAATCAAGATATTAGATACGGGATTAAGTGCATGTATCGCAATGTAATATCTGACGAAAGCATGTTGCCTTTGGAGCATCAAAAATGGTTCAAAATTCGAAAAAAAAAAATGAACGAAACACTGATAGAAATTTAACCAATAATTGTAACTGAGTCACTTCCTCACACTTATTGGGTGGATTTCTAACAATATTTTGTCTATTTTTTCGAATGTTGAACTATTTTTGACGCTTCGAAGACAGCATGTTTTTGTTTTGATTTTCCTGGCTATGAGTCACTAATTTGTAAAGGTGTAAGTCGCTATTCACCAATTTCTAATCGAGATCTATCATTTTTAGGACCGAGGTTGCAGGTGCAGGAATCTCTTGTAGTCGAAAGTAGTAGGGTATCCGCCGAACTGTTAAAGGTAAATTTAACGAGATCGTTGATAATAACAAGATGTCGCCAGATCACATCCTTACACACATAAAATAAAAATATCAATAACTCCGGAAAATAACATTTGACAAAGAACTCAAAATCACTATATTAATATGAAATAACATTTATTTACGAGTTAGGATTATTAATTCAAATCGTTCCAATGTGTTCATTATGCAGGATTAGTTAAATGAGGATTTCGTGAGAATAGTATGAAGTTTAAAATTACTGATTTTTATGAACAGACTGTCACACGTGACTTGAAATTAATGCGATTATTTTCTGAGAGAAAAACAGTCATTAAAGTAAGCAAAATGCGCGCGTGTGTGTGTGTATTCGTCACATAAGAAACAGTTGTTCGAAATAACATTGTTTAAAAGAATCAATTCTCATTCGATGTGGGAATTTTCCATGATGAGAATTAAGGTTCATGTGCTTGGCGTGCAAATTCAAGACGGGGCATTTTAACGCCTCCCAATGACAGAGTTTAATTGACATCCAGTCTTGGGGAAATAAACCGGAATAAGCTGATTTGATTTTCGCCCCAAATCTTTATAGAGCATTGTTCTTGAACGTTCGAGCCTGTTTGCTGTGTCACTACGCCCAGAAACGTAGTATAGGTTCTTTGTTCCATGTGTGCAGGTGGTCAAATCGCAATAGTGTGTGCTTACGCGTTCTGATACTCGTGGGTGTTGAAAACGGTGATTGCTACGAAAATGTTCCTGCTGAAGATTTGTTCTGGCCGTATGTAGCAGTTGTTACATGACTCTCCTTCTAGACGAAAAGTCAATCTAAGAAGAAGGAATAAAAATATTGCAAGTATTTCACTGGGTGCAAGTAGCAAAATGGAGTGGGCGCTTTATATGCCTGCCGGATTTGGTGAAAGTTCTAGTACCAGACAACAAATGTGTCGTTAGGCGTGGCAGTAGTTAATGAATTTCCTAAGGTCTGCGTCTGCACCACTGTGGCATTACAGTTTGTGTCGTCGAAAAATGCTTTTTTCTGTCGATCAACACTGATGAAGTCATGTCTGCCATTCTTATCACGAAATGTTTCGGATATTTTTTAAGCACTTTGTAAGGACCGGAGTTAGGATTAGGGTTAGGGTGTGGTTACTCCATCGTTTTTTACGAAGACGTGTCCATGTGCGAATATCTTGAGGAAGTTGAATCGTAGTTTGTTGAGAACTTGGTTCGACGTATAATGGTCTCGACATATACTTCTTCAAGCGAGATGTATAGCTAGTCGGGTCTAGTGTGCTTTTAATGGCGGTCGGTGCAATCATTTGCAAGGGATACAACTAGTCGCGTACGTCATTGTTAATAGCGGTCCATATGAAACGTGACGCAACCAATTTCTGTGTCGCTCTGACGCTTGGGTACGATAAATTGTGTAACTTCGAAAAAACTGATTGTTTGTGCTGGAAAGATATGTAGCAGTTGTTACAAGTTCTTTTTCAAACTGAATAAAAGTTTTAGATCTTGTTAAAACACAAAACTTACCCAGGTAGGTAGAAGAGTAACTTATCTTACTTTTGGTAAAATTCATTTGCTATATAATTGAAGTATTGCCCTTTTTCTTTTTTTTTTTTTTTTTTCGTTTGTTGGCTTCTTTGCTAAATCCCCGAAAACTGTTTTGTCATTAGACTTCCGGTTGTTTCTTTGGACACGTGACCACATTCTACAGACCAAATCCAATGACGTCACCAGGTTACATGACTTTAGTTTCTTGGTCTTCTTTATTACAGAGGGTCATGAAGCGCGGCCTACCAAGATATACAAGTGACTCCATGTTAGTAGGTGCAAGCAAGCGAGATCTACCGAACAGTCCAACTGTCGATAGTGAATAAGAACCCATTTTTAAGCGTTAGAAAACTTTTAAAGAATGTAATTCTATTAAAAACGAAAGGACAAAATGCGCTATAGTACCAACTAAAGATTTACCTTTAAAACGATATATATATATATATATATATATATATATATATATATATATATATATATATATATATATATATATATATATATAACAAAAAACTAATAATAATCAATCCCAGTAACGGCTGAATTTAACCTCTGGTGAGTACGTTTTTCTCTCTCTCTATTCTTTCTATCACACGTTTTCCCCTTTTCCCCAGCAATTTCCTTTAGTCGCCATTACAAGTAAATAAAAAAGAAGAAACAATATTAACTGATAGTAGCTAATAACCATAGTAGTAGTAGTAGTAGTAGTAATAATAATAATAATAATAATAATAATAATTGACGCACAGCAAGTTAGTATTAAACCTCCACAATTCATGGAGACTAGTGTAAACGGTTGGTTTTCTATATTAGAAGCGCAGTTCCATCTCCGACACGTGACGACCGACGATACAAAGTTTTACACAGTTATTAGCGCGTTGCCCCCGGACGTAGTGACAAATATTCCCCAGCAATCTTACAGTCACTTAATTACGCTAAATTATAGGAGTCGGTGTTATCTGCCTATGAAAAGATCAGACCCGAACTCCTGGAGAAGTTGATGAGGACCACTACATTATCTGGTCGTCCATTGTTATACCTCCAGGAGATGGTGACGGTCGCGAATAGGATAGGAGCGAGCGAAGAGATAGTGCGCCACAAGTTTATACGTGCGCTTCCGAAGCAAATAGCACCAGTGGTAGCAGCTCACACCGAGATGCCGTTAACGGAATTGGGTCGACTGTCCGACAATTTGATGCCGTTGATAGAGAATACGTCAGTATTCCAGGCGGTTAGAAGTCATACTCAGGCAAACGATTATAGTACCACCAGACACGCTTTTGAAAACATCCCGGCCGGTCTACGTCCTTATCGACGGAAACAGCGACCGAAGATGTGTAGAGCACATATTTATTTTGCAGAAGAGGCTCGCACATGTAAGCCCTGGTGTAAGTGGCCAAAGAAGAAGAGCAGTATACAAATGCTACCTAATTCGCGCTCCTCCTCCCCCGCCCCAAGTGACTCGGAAAACTAGACAGGCGGACTGCGTTTGCTCCAGTGGTCCCGCCGTTATTATAAGTCTCTGCCAAGATAGGAGCAGCTAAAGTTAATTTTATTATAGATACAGGGGCCAGTGTTTCCATTTTGCCACGTTCCGTAGTAAATGGAGTTACCCTGGAGCCAACCCTTGTGCATATCTCAACCGCTAACGGGGAGAGTATAAAATGCTATGGTCAAACGAACTTAGAAATAAAAATTCCACGTTTGAGAAGATCTTTCCAAATAAGTTTTGTGATCGCAGATGTCACTAACCCTTTGCTACGATTCGATTTCTTGAACAAATTTCACATCATAGTGGATTGCAAAAATCGATCCATCCGTGATAACGTAACGGAGCGTGAGATTACAGTGAATGCAGTAACAGGAACCGATGCGGTAATAATTAATAAAATCGACCTAGCGGATTATATTACCGAGGTAATAAGTAAATATGATAATGTACTTTCACCACATAGCGGCACAAACAAAGACTATGGTGGAGTGTATCACAGGATTGATACAGGCAGCCGGGTACCAGTCTTTGCTAAAGCCAGACAACTTTCCGGCCCTAAATTAGACGCAACGCAGGCGGAATTTGAAAAGTTACTAAATACTGGAGTTATCCAGCCTTCCAGGAGCGAGTGGGCAACCCCGTTGCATTTAGTAAAGAAGGCGGATGGTTCGTATCGAGCTTGCGGTGATTTCCGTGCACTAAATAGCATTACGAAAACAGACCGCTATCCGATACCAAATATAAATTCGTTCTGCACGCAGTTAGCTATCAAACAGTATTTTTCTAAAATAGATTTAACCTCAGCGTATCATCAAATTAAGGTACACCCTGACGATGAGCCTAAAACAGCAGTCGTGACACCTTTTGCTTGTTTGAGTTTAATTACATGCCATTTGGTTTAAAGAATGCTGCGGCTACATTTCAGCGTTTTATGGACAAGATATTTTTAAAGTTAGACTGCGTATTTATATACCTAGATGACATATTAGTCTTTAGCGATAGCAAACAACAGCACAAGGAAGACTTAGATAGAGTATTTAGAATCCTTAGCGATAACAATTTAAAGATTTCCTTAGATAAGTGTGTATTTGGAGTACCAGAGTTAGACTTTTTAGGCTTCCACATAAACAAAGAAGGTTTATTGCCTACTTCAAGGAAAATTAAAGAGTTGGAAAATTTTCCAGTCCCCAAGGACTCAAAAAGCTTACGCAGATTTCTGGGGATGACAGGTTTTTACCGTAAGTTAGTCCCTAATTATGCATCCGTAGTTTTACCGTTAACTGAACGAATGAGGTTGGATCCGGAAGCAAAGACCGAGCTTAATGAGGAAGAAACTCACGCTTTCAAAGCAATAGTAAGCAAGTTGTCTGAATTAACGGCGTTAGCTCATCCACAGTCTTCAACTACGGAGTACCACCTAGTTACGGATGCTAGCCAATTTGCCGCGGGTGCTGCATTGCACCAGTTGGTAGATAAGAAACCAGTACCTATAGGTTTCTTTTCCAAAAAAATTCCCCAAGCCCAAACTAAGTATTCCACGTTTGACAGAGAGCTACTGGCAGCTTATTTTTCAGTGATACATTTCCGCCACCTCATAGAAGGTCGCCACGTGACATTATTCACTGATCATAAGCCTCTGTGCGGAGCATATTACAGTCAGACACCGGCAAAGACAGATCGACAACAACGACACTTGTCAGTACTTGCCGAATATATTGCTGACGTGGAGTATATTAAAAGAGCTGAGAATATAGTTGCAGACTGTATGTCTCGGCCTGCATTAGCTGTGCAGATAGATGCATGCGATTTGGCTGAAATAGCAGAGGCACAAAGAGGTGTGAACACGAGATAAAGTCATACACTGATTTAAAAGAATATTGTGTGTCGAAGGAAATCGGCTCAGTCCTGTGCGATATTTCGACGAAGTACCCCAGACCGTTTATCCCAAAAGAACTTCGTCAGGCTATTTTCAACAGTTTACATAGCTTAGCGCATCCTGGTACGGGAACGTCTATTAAACTGGTTAAGTCCAGATACTTTTGGCCCAGCTTAGATAGAACAATTAAGCAATTCTGCGCAGAATGCGTAGAGTGTCAGCAAGCAAAAGTTCACAGACACACAAAGTCTGTGGTCCAAGAATTCGAGTTACCATATGCACGTTTCCAGACGGTACATATTGATATTGTTGGTCCCTTGCCCTTAACGCGCAATGAGTCTGACCCTTACCTAAGCCCTTACAAATACTTGCTTACCTGCATCGACCGTGCAACTCGCTGGATTGAAATGCAGCCTATGACTGAAATAACTGCACAGTCGGTAGCAGAGGCATTTATCAATGCATGGATATCCAGATTTGGAGTCCCGCTGCATGTGGTAACTGACAGAGGTAGTCAGTTTGAGAGCGAGTTGTTCCAGGAATTAGCCAAGGTAGTAGGTTTTTACCGATTGAGGACAACTTCGTATCACCCTCAAAGTAACGGGATGATCGAAAGAGCACATCGTACTCTTAAAGCAGCTATAATAGCTCGCAAAGAATCATGGATGAAAGCCATACCGGTGATTCTACTTGGTATACGTAGCACCCCTAACGAATCAGGTGTTTCCCCTTTTACATCTGCTACTGGAGCTCCGATATTGATTCCTCAGCAGGGTATACACAAACGGAGAGCAGGAGAGACTCCAGTTAATAATAAGTACATACGTAATTTGTGTGAATGGATGTTCCAAATTGATGTACTCGACAATGGAAAAGGACATATCCACGACAATTCAAAAGCTTTCATGCCAAAAACCTTACGGTCCTGTGAAAAAGTATGGCTCAGGGTCGATCGAGTTAGAAAACCGTTAGAAGCACCTTACTCAGGTCCTTATAAAGTCTTGACTCGATCAGACAAGCATTTCCGGATCGACATGAACAACGGTACTCACACACACGTATCGATAGATAGATTAAAACCGTATATAGAACCAACTATTAGTAATAAAATTAGACAGACGGAGAAGTCACAGACAGATAAAGTTAATACTAGTGATAAGATTATTAGGACAGACGATACCGACAAAGTCGAAGATGGAATTGCTACTGACACATATAAGTCTAGAGCAGGAAGGTAGGTGACATGGAAGAAGAAAAACGAATACTTTTATTTTTAAACAAAGAACAGATTTAATAATTGGGTATAAGTTGCTTAACTCCGTTAATTGGAGGGGGGCTCTTGTAGCGAGCTGCTACTACTACGAGACTAGGCTGTATTCTCACCTTAGTTCTCTCTTTCTCCCTACTCTTTTCTCTTTTCCTTCCTTTCTTCTTATACGTCATCAGAGGTTCCAGCCAATGAAAAGCGAGAACGGTTTACGTAGGAGATTCGAGTGAAGGAAACGCCCTTACTTCCACGGCGACTAGAGACAGAACACACGCCTCACTCCTCAGCTCCCGTTAGGTAGTCAAGAGGAGCATTGAACATTAATGCAGACTTTACAAAATGCACTGTCTTTCTTTGTAACCCGAGTTTCGGGAAAACACACATATATATTGGATATATAAAACCTCATGAATTCATAACAAAGTCGCGTTACACGTCCTCATTTTTATAAGAAGACAATGTCTTCTTTTACCAGTATTTCTTTCTATTTCAGCGCTCCAGTTCTCCCTGTTATCGGAGGCGCCCCGAAGTGGGAGCCTACCGAAATGGTGACCTCTAATTAGTACCCATGTTAATGTATGGTAATAATACCATACCATATTGTCGTTTTTAAGTCTTACGTTAACAAATTCTTGTGGAGCTGCCCACTTAAATAATTACATTTTTACTATTTAATCCATCGTTTTCAAACCGATCAATAATGCTGTTTATTACCAACTGACAAACTCATTTAACCTGAAGCAGTCAGGTGACTGAAACCTATTTCCGTTTGTGTTTGAATGAAATCGTTTTCATTTCTGGTTCAGTTGACAAAAGCAAAATATTGAATGTCACGTATTATTGCATCACACAATTAGAATATTTCTGCGCACGTTTAGCTTTCCGTTTGCGTCCACCTCATGCGCACGGAAACATGATTCTGTTCCAGTCAAAACATCAATGAAGACACACGTTGCATTTGAAGGTGACGAGAGGTGAGAATAGACTAAAGACCTGAACTCAATTACACTTCCACTCCTGCCTGCCGAACAAACTTGCATGACATTTTTGTATTCCTATGTTCTTGTTCTGTTTGCTGACATTGGTAAATAAAGTGGGTTTAATTGTAGAGAAGATGTTCGTACTTTTTTATATTGAATTCCGGTTATTCTTTTTCATCTCAAGCGAACCGAGTCAGATAAAGTCCAGACACCTGAAACTCTATAAACCTCGACATTCATTTCACGCTAACTATCCACTCTACAAACCCTTAACGGATCTTGATAAGCGGTGACTCATTAATATATATATATATATATATATATATATATATATATATATATATATATATATATATATGTGTGTGTGTGTGTGTGTGTGTGTGTGTGTATATATATATACACACACACACACACACACATATATATATACACACACACACACATATATATATATACACACACACATATATATACACGCACACACACATATATATAGATAGATAGATAGAGAGAGAGAGAGAGATAGAGAGAGAGAGAGAGCTAGAGAGAATAGAAAGGGAGAGAGAGAGATAGAGAGAGAGAGAGAGAGAGAGAGAGTACCAATGAGATTAAAAGAAAAAAGAAAGACAACGCAGCAGGTATTTTTGTGTCATCAATATTTTTTGATTGATATTTTATTTTTCAACTAAAAAAAAAAAGAAAAAAATTTACATAAAAAAACAAGTTGAAAGAACGGAACAATTATTGTCCACGTAATGTGATCTAAAAAAAAAAAAAAAAAAGAAAAAAGAAAAAACAAGTTTTCTTTGTTTGGACGAGTCAAAATGCACAAATAGAAAACCGGGTTTCTCGGCCGGTCTCACGCCACAGTTCGATCAACCACCGACATCAACCACCACTATCATTACCATGTCAATCAATATCGAACGATGGCGAGTTTTCATTATCACCTTTAAGAAAGGAATCCGTGAAAACGTCGCGGTTGAAATGAAAGCTGACAACGAAGTAAAATTAGGTCGATTCATAATTGAATTTAATATTAAAATAAATCAAGTATACTCGTGGAACCTCATAACTCATTATGCCAAAATTTCATTTTATATATCTATATACTAATACATTCCTACGTTCATTTTGGGTCACGCTCTAATTAATACAACATAGCTATATAAAATTTAGTTATTACAACAACTACAGCTGGTATGGCAGTTAACAACTTTGCTATTTATTTCTTAGATTTAGGTGCTAGTCTATCCGCACTGATGAGCTGTGATACAGCGAAACAGTACTGTATGTGGATGACTATATATATATATATATATATATATATATATATATATATATATATATATATATATATAATGAGAATGTGTGAGGACACTTATCAACCTATATACTCAACGAATTTTTAATCTACAGACTTGAAATTTGGAGCATTCAAAGATGCGGAAAACTTTTTCATCTTTTTTCATCCGGGGAAAAAGATCTGTTAAGGCGTCAAAATCGAAAAATTGGTACATGTAGGTATGTGTGTGTGTGTGTGTGTGTGTGTGTGTGTGTGTGTGTGTGTGTGTGCTTCTAGTACTTCTGCAGTTTACAGACCATACTATATTTTAGATAGGATTTTCAAGTTATATTCAATTTTTATGATATATTTTTATTTCTTAAATTGTTAGGTAGAGAAGTGCAGAATAGTTAACAACCTTCCTAACTATGTTAAGAACAGTTTATTTTAAAACTTTTCTAACGCAACACGGTCCATAAACTGAAGACGTGCGATAATTCTTGGTTTTGTTTGGTAGAAGTAAAGTCAACGTAATGGTCGATTATTTAATAATAAGGGAATAATGCTTTATTGATAATGTTCCAGAATATAAAATCAAATCAACATTGGAAGCATAGGTTCCAAGCCGGGATGGGAATCATATTGATAAAAGTTTTTTTTGTTTGTTTTTATTCATTTCTATCCATAAACAAATCGCTAACCAAATGTTTCTCATATGGTGCATTGCCCTCTTTTGGAAATAAGATACGATTATTAATATCTCCAGTATCAAATAATCCTTATACACTGTCAAATTTACTTTATGTATGAAAACCAAAAAGGGGAGATATAACATATGAGAAATATTTGGAATCAAGTCTCCCTTTGCTGTTATTCAAGATCATTTGAAACCATAGCAGCAAGTTTTAGTCTCTCCTCCATCAAGGCCAGAGGTTTGGGAGAAATATCAGATATTTTGTAATTCATATGCAAAACTAGAAAAACAAATGACTATTATTGAAATATTGGTAAAAGTGCAGTATCTTTCCAGCCACGAAAAATCCTTTAAAATTACCAATATTACAGGTTTTCGAGGGTGCTAAAAACGAAAACAACAGTTAAAATCCCAGAAAAAGAGTAATTTAAATGATATGAATAAATTATAGTTTTAAAAAGTGTGGAATCACTTTTCTACATTAATTTAACGTAAAATAAGCACCCACTTTATAACCAAGATGGTCATAAAGTGGGTGCTTATTTTATGTTAAATTAATATAAAAAAGTGATTCTCCACTTGTTTAAAGAATAATGTACGACTTTAAGGGTAAAATATCATATAGTCCACTACACAATGCAGGTCATTAGTTTTCCAACGAACCTACATTTGCTACATTCTAATCAATAATGATCGAGCTTTCGAACTTATAAAATTGCCAAAAAAAGTGGCATATATATGTGTGTGTGTGTGTGTGTGTGTGTGTGTGTGTGTGTGTGTGTGTGTGTGTGTGTGTGTGTGTGTGTGTGTGTGTGTGTGTGTGTGTGTGTGTGTGTGTGTGTGTGTGTGTGTACTCGTAGCCAAATAGAATATTGAAATGCTCATATCTTTGGTTCTATGGGACGAAACTACATGAAATTTTTCAGGCTTTGTGAAGATGCCCAAATTTACCTACACTTGTATATATAGTGTCCTAGTAGGCCAGCTTTAGTTTTGCTGTTTTTGTTGCCGCTTTGTGGCCTTGCCAGACCATTAAAAAATATATGGATGTATTAATATTCGTAGCCAGATTGAATATTGAAATGCTAATATCTTTAGTTCTAGGCGATGAAACTACATGAAAATTTGAAGGCTTTTTGAAGAGTATAATACTATTCTTTAGTTAAACTTTTACGACAATTGGTAAAAACGAACCTATATTTTAACACCAATAAAATATGCCCAAATTTGCCTATATTTGTATATATATATATATATATATATATATACTGTTCGGGAAAACCAACTTTAGTTTTAGTTTAAGTTTTTTGAGTTATTTTTGTTTGGTTATCTCCCCTGTGGCCTTGCCAAGCAACTTATATATATATATATATATATATATATATATATATATATATATATATATATATATATATATATATAGCGTGACCAATAAGTCACGTTACAGTTTGAAAATCAAATAACTTTTTCTTAAATGACTGTATTTAATTAATTCTTTTTTATTACACAGTTTATAGTGTGGAAATTTGTTCTGACTTAATTGGCAAAGATAATGTCTCTTAAGTAGCCTCCATTCTCGGCTTTGCAAAGTCGAGCTCTTTCTAAGCTATTCTTTATGACAGTTCTTAGCATCGGAAGTTGTAGGAAAATAATTTCCTGCGTATGTTTGCCTTAAGTTCTTAGATGCTTCAAGGCTTATTTGCATACACTTTGTCTTTAAGATATCCCCAAAGCCAAAGTCTAGTTCTGTCAAATTAGATGAACATGGAGGCCATTCAAAATCGAAATTTCAAGAGATTTTTCGATCCTGAAACATCACAGTTAACAACTGCATTGTTGCTCTAATATGTATGTCTATGTATGTGCAGTTGCTCCATTTTGTTTGCCACCAATACCCTGGCATGTTTACTAACTGAGGTTGAACAAATTCAATAGTATATCTTTTAAGAGAATATTGAACATTGAAATGGCGCATATAAGATCTTTGCATTGCAACAATTGACCGTCCATTTTCAAAGTGAAATTCAATTATCCTCACTCGTTGTTTTGTTGTAAACTTATCTATAAAAAAGTTTTAAAGATTCTATTTTATAATTCTGAAAAGAGAAATTAAAATATATTAATAAAAAAAGTTATTGAATTTTTAAAATGTAAAGTGACTTATGGGCCACCCCGTATATATACAGTGGCGCTAAAAATAAAATCTATACTTGTTATTTTTTTCAAAAATCACAAATTTAAGCTAAATTGAATGTAACTGTTTAAACAACCTATACCTCATTTGATTCGTCTTTTATTCTTCTATAATTTTACCTGTTCATAGTTGACTTTTTATTGATCCTAATGTTTACGCCAATTAAAAAAATTAACTTCAAATCGGGAATACAAAAAGAAACTCCAAATGAGCTTAAAATATCCACCTTTTAGGCAACAAAGCATCTCTAATCGTAATTGTTGTTTCAGGTTATACAACGTAACATTTAGTCCATATGCCACGACTTTCTCTTAGTGATCGCCAGGAGCTCATTAATCGCAGCATTTTGTGGTTTATCCAATCGAGAAATCGGCTGCAGATTGAAATGTGATGAGAAAACTAATCGAATGACTGCCCAAAACATCGACAGTGTTCGCGAGGCCCCTAAATCTGGTTGTCCCAGAGTTACTTCTTACAAAATGACAATGTTATCAAGTTTCGCAGCCTCAGAAACAGATTTGAAACAGCTCCCCAAATCCAACAACAGTGTAATCTTGTTAAAAAGTGCCGTCTTTCTACAGTTAAGAACAGATTGAAGGAATTTAATTTGTGAGGATATGTTGCAAGACGCAAGCCAATGATTTCTGTAAAGAACAGAAAGTGCCTTCGTCAGATGCAATGAAGATCATGACTCTTCATATTGGTTAAAAGTGATTTTTAGCGACGAAAGCAAGTTCAATAGGCTAGTCAGCGATTGTAGGCAGTACGTCCGTCGAAGGAAGGACGAAGAACTTAATCCTAGGTTAACACAGTTTCAACACTGCAAAGGGGTGGAGGTTCAACTTTGGTGTGGAGCGTTATTAGTGCAAGGGCCTATAGTTTGCTTGCAAGGTCGAATTAATTCGACCAAGTACATTAATATGTTTTTTGAGCATTTTCTACCCTACTTTGGCAGGAATTCGGATGATAATCCCATTTTCATGCAGGATAATTCTCCCATTCACAAAGCTAGCAATGTGAAGAAGTTCCTTAAAGAGCATGATATTACGTATTTGGATTGGCCTGCACAATCTCCAGACCCAAATCCTAAAGAAAACGTATGGCGCTATATCAAGCAATAGCTACGCAATTATGACATTTCAAATATGGAAGAACTTTGTACAGAAATTAAAGAGAAGTGGGATGCTCTTTCACCGGATTATTGCCGCAGACTAATTCAAGTAATGTCCAAAAGATTGCAGGCTTTCAACTTGCAAAAGGTCTATGATACTAAATATTAAGTAGTTCATTATGTTCCTGTTGTATTTCTGTTGCATTAATGTTATAAAGTTACATTTAAATAACAATTTTCCATTGTGCAGAGTTTCTTTTTGCCTCAATTTGAAGTTAACTTTTTAAATTGACGTGAACACTAGGTTACTTCAATTAAAATTCAAATATGAACAGGTAAAATTATAGAGGAATAAAATGAGAATCAAATGAGGTATAGGTTGTTTAAACAATTACATTAAATTTAGCTTAAATAAATATATATGTGGTGGCTTCCTTCAGTCTTGACAGACTATGGATACCCACTGTAGGGGTGCCTTCGTGTGAAATTTTTGTGGCAAAATTTGCGCAATTCCAACCACACTTCTCCTGAGTTTACATTGTTGAATACCAGTGGCAAGTGGAGGTTCAGGACGACTGGAAACAAATGCCGGGATAAGCAAAGAGCATATACAGCGACTAGAATTCCCAAACGGTCACCCATCTGGTACTAGCCAGTCTCAACGTTGCTTAACTTGAGTGAGCTGACGAGAACCAGTGTGTCAATATGATTATGCCGTACACGTATATATATACACACACACGCGCGCGTGCGCGCGCGCACACACACACGCACGCACACACACACACACACATATATATGTGCATATATAAAGTAAAAATTACAATTAAATTTACCCAAATGATCCAAGATGTTAAAACTAAAGTATATTATAAATATTAAAGAATTAATATTCATAAAGTAATTTCAACCAGATGTAAAAGCTCGATAAAACCAAATAGGAAATAGAGCTTATAATATATTTTTTCCGTTTGGTGTCTTTTAACAACTCTTGCTGACATTTTCTTAAGTAATAACCTGCCCATTTCAGTTGACCTATTTTTTGCCCTATATTTTTTCGCGCCTTTTAACATCATTTTGTCTGGGTCATTTTGACATTTGCTTTTCTATTTTATATTTAATTCTATCACCATTTAATTTTTTTCCTTCTTCTCTGATCTTTCTTATTTACATTATGTCTCAGCAGCCGTGTCAAACGCATATCTTATTCTTCTTTTATTAATATTATTGGAATTTCCCCCTTTTCCATGTACATATTTATTCCATAGATTTCGGCCTTTTGAATTATTTTGGGCCACCTTCCAATTACGTGATTTCCTTGGATTTTACTTGTGCGAATGGAAATTTAACTAATTTTCTTGTATTTTTATTTTTGGATTTTATCGTCATTGGATAATTTACCTTTCACCAGACTATCCGTTCACGTGTAATCACCTTTTTCTTCACCATATTTGTTACAATATTTTGGAGTTATAATGGGGTAGTTATTTAAATACTGCCCACCTCAGCAATATTTGGCACAAGGCCTGAAAAGTGGGAACCCCGCAGGCTTCCCTAAAGGAGGGGCACTCCTGCAATTTAAAAAAAATGCCTGAGTAACCCCGTCGGCATTCCCCGGTCGGGGCGCCTCAGGCAGCAAGCAATAAACTTGCCCCACCGGAAAGCCCGGTGGCAAGGCCTGGGATGGTGGACCTCCTAGGTATTACCCAGGCGGTGTACCTCAGTCCAACAGGTTCTGGAACGGTTCCAGGCCCCTCACCTGTTGGGCTGAGTATCAAGTGACGAATCCTTGACTGGTACTACCCTGTCTCCCTGCAGCCGAAGCCGCTAGGAGACATTCCATCACAACAGAGTTGTAATGGGGGTATGATCCCACACAGTCGGACGATTATATTTATAAACGATGCTGCTAGGAACTGACGAATCGAATTAATTCACGTTCTGCTACCAACCAATCAGAAACAAGAATTGCTCCATAAATATTAAACCTTTTCCTTCTAGAATATTCCCTCTGCTTCACTTTTTGTTATCAAGTAAGATCTTTTACTTACTTGCAGTTTTATCAAATACTTTTGTATGCAAAATCCGATTCCACATTTTGCTAATTCCTACCCTCTGATGAGAAGGAAAGTATTTCTTCGAAACTCCGCGGATTAAGGACTATCTACTTATCAAATGTTTCCTTTCCAGATTAAATATGTTTTTAACCCTTTTTCAAAGTGTTTTTTTTAACATGTTTTATTAACTGATTGCTCTTATATGCATATATATATATATATATATATATATATATATATATATATATATATATATATATATGTAGTAAGTTATAAAATGTATATGGCGATTAAGCTACACTGAATATCCGCGTTTCATCCACTCTAGGATGAAACGCGGAATATTCAGTGTAGCTTAATCGCCATATACATTTTATAACTTAATAACTAGCTCTACCTACGTATTGAGCACTTTTGAAGTAAATACTTAAAGTTTACGCATAAATCTATACTTTCGTATATTAATTTTATGTGAGTAAATTAAGTAGTTATATATATATATATGTATATATATGTGTGTGTTTGTGTGTGTGCGCGCGCACGCGCGTGTATCGGAGTAATGAGATAAATTATATCACAGATTAATGAATCTTGCGTTATCAAGTCTTAAAAAATATTTTTGGGGAGTAATATTTTTATATAAGACAATCCCAGCCAAATAAAATTGCTCAATATCCTAGATAGAGCAAATAAAAAATTAACAGTTTTTATATTTAAATTTTATTATTATTTCAAAACAAAAATTTATTATTTGAACAAAAAATACTAATATTCAAAACAAGATTATGATATTAAATTATATATTATGATTGGGGAATGAGATTATATATATATATGTGTGTGTGTGTGTGTGTGTGTGTGTGTGTGTGTGTGTGTGTGTGTGTGTGTGTGTGTGTGTGTGCATATATTTAAGTTAAGAATTTATTGTTTGAAACAAGAATATATAGAGAAAAATTATGTTTATTTCCTTAATGTACGGATTTTCAATAATGGCTCATATCATCAGAGGAAATGAAATGCAATTAGCAAAATGGTCAGCTATAAAGAAACAAGTATTTTGCTTTGCAACACATATATTAAAAATGTTATTTGAATGGTGAATAAGAATCATAGAAAAAAAGGATTAAATACAACCTGGGCAGTCCATTATCAGAATGATTTCAATATTTTCCGGGATATTACTGCCAGGTTGGAGGAGTAGTGATCCAGGGGAAAAAATCAGTAATCCGATATATCAAGAATGTTTGGTTGTCCCATACTATTATTTTGAAGGGCATACGAAATGGTCGTCCTCGTCGGCGATAGAATTTAACTTTAATCATAATATATTTAATCATAATATATTTAATCATATATATATATATATATATATATATATATATATATATATATATATATATATATATATATATATATATATATATATATATATAAACCGCTCCCCATGTGGGGGTACCAATTTGGTTAAAGGGAAAATTATTCCCATCTCGCATTTAGGTAAAAATGCACTTTCGTAAATTGAATTCATTCAAAACGTATCGCAAAAACAAAAACAAACATATATATATATATATATATATATATATATATATATATATACTTTTATTTGTTTTACATAAGCATTAATATGTCGCTACACATTAATGAGCATGTTTCGGTCAGCCAGTTACTAGTAACTAGAGACTTCTTTATGCGATATTGCTTATACAAAAGCTTAGTCCGTAATTGCGACCGAAGCATGGTCATGAATGCGTAGCGACATATTAATGCTTATGTAAAACAAATAAGAAGTATATCTTGCCCTACTTCTCTATTGAGCACTCTTGTATTAACCTCGTTAAAACTTCATAGGTTGTTTTATCTCTGTAAAACATTAACCTGAAATCATATAGCTATATCTATACCTATATAAGATTGTTGATTCATTTATTTATTTATCTATTTATTTCATAAGCAATTCTGTGGTATTTCTTTTAAATAAAAATAAATAAATCAACAATCTTAAATTTTAAATGCAATAAAAACCGTGTATAAAATCGTTGAGATCCCGAGGTCCGATTGTAAAACATCAGGCTACGTATCGAGCAATGGTGAGTTCGAGTCTCAATAAGTTTAGCTACGAGAGCTAGGACAAGAAATGAAACGTCGAAACATGTCATGTCTATAGATAACTTTATGCAGGTAAAACATATTTAAATAATAAATTATATATAAGTATATATTTGTTGAGTATATATAAACATATACTATTGATGTATATATTTCATATAATATAGTCCAGATTGTCACAAGCTCAATGAAGATATATTTCTGGCTGTAGTGCATATATACTAGTAGTTTTCATTCCAATGTTTAAGTGATAGTTCAGTCTAAAATCATTTTTTACACGTTCCTAGCCTTGCTTCATAAAATCTAAGTTCGCGGCCTGAGAGCCATTCCTCTTTGGATTAGATTTTTTGTTAGGTGAAGGGGGGGGGGAGCCTGAATATCATTTTTAAGTAAATGATTCAAATTTCTGAATTTTCATTGAACCTACCTTATTTATTTTATTGCCCCCCTTTCATCTTTATCGCAATTTTTATGATACCAGTTCGTCTCTGAAGAGCTGTGTAATGGCATAATCAATTATATTTTCCGGCAT
>NC_136493.1:147048172-147115672 GCF_053919585.1 Euprymna scolopes | reverse complement strand
AAAAAAACTAATTACATATAATGATAGAAGATGTATCGAGACATATGAATGAGTGTGTTTGATCTGATAGAACGGTGGTTCATTAAAATTGTGGGGTCTCCGTTCGCGCCTGGTCCACAAAGTATGCAAATAAAAAATTTAAAAATTTAAAAAAAAACGTTTACAAGTGTTTTAGATATAGATGTACATAAGAATACTTTGATAAGTATGTTTTAACTTTAATAGGGATGGTGTAATAAAATTTTGGGGGTCTGCGTTCGCGCCTGCCCTCCATAGAATGGAAATAGGCACAAACTTTAATAAAGACTTTTCACCTCTATCTGCGCAAGTATACTTTGGTAATCATGTTTCATTTTGAAGAAATATAGTATAATAAAATTATGGGGTGACCTCCATAAGATGAAAATATTTCACAAAGTTTTACAAGGTTTTTTTATATAGATCCACAGAATATTGTGATAAGTGTTTCAGTGTGAACAGGTATGGTATAATAAATTATGGAGTTTATCTATTTTATTTTTACTTTCATTTTGCTTTGGTTTTGATACCCCCAAATTCGAAGCTATCTCATTGCAACCCTTCCTTTTCATAACCTATCATACTTTCATCAATCAGAGTCCATTTTCTGTAGGCTGTTTTTGAACCCAGTCAACGACGGGTACTTTTGCTAGTATATATATATATATATATATATATATATATATATATATATATATATATACATATATATATATATATATATATATATATATAAGATCAATTCACTATTTTTGAAAACACGTTCTTTTATTTTCTTATAATATATGTTACAGATCATATATATATATATATATATATATCGTTGAGCACTTTCAGTTGAATTAAAGGTCGGTCAATTTAGCTCTTATGCGTAGATCATCGTATAACGATTTGATCACTGTCTGTCTGACGTAATGAACATTTAAATTAAAATGTTTAAAATTCAACGCTATTTCACACGGTAGCATCGAGGTATCGAGCCAGAGATGTCGAATCGTTCGACTGGTAGTAATCGTGACACCCTGCACTGAAGAAGAATCCCGAAAGGATGAAACACTAGTGTCTGTAGGTATTTAATTATTATAGTAAAAAATAATTAAATATATATATACATACATATATATATATATATATATATATATATATATATATATATATATATATATATAAATTTTATATGGTACAAAATTTAATTAAAGTTTTAAAAGGAATACTTTTATATATAAAAGAGAAAGAGAAGGAAGGGAGGGAGGGAAAGCGAGGAGGGGAGAGAAATATGAGGGACAGAGAGATAGGGACCTTGAAAATTTGAGATGGCGATAACATTAATTTGCTTTTTCTAATCGATTGTATGGAATGTGTACTCCACGCGATTTTTGGTTTACGCTGGTTTTAACCTATGTTTCATCGCAACTATACGTTCCTCATAAATTATTTTTTGTAAATATAAACATGACGTGGAGAACTAGTTTGTTATGAGCGGCGGAGGTAGACGTCATCATGAAGTAGTTTATGTTCCGCTGGTGCACCATATTTGGCACTGCATTGTGTTGTTTCTGTTGCTTTTTAATCAACTATGTACCTCTAAAATGCCTCTTATTAGAAGTGCTTGTAAGAGAAGTGAATACACTACTACATTAATGAATTTAGACCTTGGGAAATGCACTGATACTCTTATTTACGTCTAATTTCGGCTTATGGCGCATGGTTTACGCTTCTGTACAACATTTTTCGTTGTCTCTTAAGTAGAAAAATTCGGTACTAATCCAGAACCTTACCAAATGTAGTTTACGGTAAGCAGCCGGTAAAAGCCGGCGCTATTAACCAATTAGTAATCTCAGCAGACGATAAGTTTCAATCAAATGGATTCATTGCAACAAGAAAATTTTATTTTAAAACGCCGTGTAGAATTATTAAGTGCCCCGGATGAGTAATGTTTTTGTTTTTTTTCTATTAGGAAAAAAGACTCATGGGGAGAAATAAAAAATACAAAAAGTGTGAAAATCTCTGTAAAATGGCTGAAAGAAACACTATTACGTACAAATTTGCAAATAGGTGTACAAATACAAAATGTAGAACATAAACATTCATCCTAACCTAACCTTAACCCTAAAACCATTTTTCTGATATCTTTCTTGAAAAAATATCTTGTTTTCGATCATAGTTGTGTCCATTAAAAATATTGATTTTTGTTCATAGTTGTGTCCACGTTTTCGTCTTAAGCAACGTATTTATTTGAATCATTTATTGCAACGAAAAATATTTTTTAAAAATATCCTTCATACAATTAAACTTACATTATGTTTTATCTTCTTGGGTTAAAGTTTTGTTTTCAGCGTTTTGAATTTATTGTCTGGCAATTTTTGTGTCGGCTTTTTTACGGCAACTTTTCCGGTATGTAAACGGAATGGGCCCATGACGCAGTGGATAGAGGCGTTGAGTTTTTACGCTTCCAAGTCTCATTAGCATATGTTTGATTCTTTTTCTTTTTTTTCTTTTTTTTTGGGGGGGGGTATTTGTAGATCTTTCAAATTCCCATCATCAACCTTGTACATGTTTTTATTTGTAAATAAAATTCGATTGAAACAATTGAGGATCTTTTAAATAGTGTTAAATCCACAGAGTGACTGCGACATTTTGGTGGCAGAATCTAGCTAGAAATAATACAAAGTTTTGTTGTCAAAAGGAATGACACCTGATTCCTCATCCTCAGAATCAAAATCAAACAATGCGAAATGCCTAAGGTGAATGGAAGTTTTACTCATTGTTATTTAACTAAATAAACTGCTTCCATACAAATCGACTAAGTCAGTATGGTACACTTGTTGACTAGAAACACTTGATCAATGGCAGAAACATTTTTGGTGGCGTTCTCTTGATTTCTATCGAATATCAAATTAAAATATTTAAAGACCAAGTTCAAATATTTGTCTACTGATCTTCAACATGGCGCCACGTTTCTGCGATCACTTCATCCCCTTCTGTGTCGTCTTCTTTGATTGGTCGCTTTTTAAACGGCAGCGGCCGATACTCTTCTTCCAGTTCCCTAGAACTATCACTATCATCAATTACACTGATCTCGTTTTTGACAGCATCACTCAATTCTCTACTTTCTACGTCCTTTTCTTCCTTCGTTGCTTCGATTGTCTCCCCTTTTCCATTTCGTTCCGAATCTTCCTGCAGTTCATTTCCGCATTCATCTTCTCTGTCAAGTTTCATTTCACAATCACTATTGTCAGCATCATTTTGTCGTCGCCACCCAAGACGACCGATCAATATGTTTTGCCTTCTTTCATCGGTGCCAATTTCTGGACATTCTTCAGCTTTACATTTTGGATGTGTTTGAATAAATTCTTCGACGTTGGTCGGCTTTTCATCTTCATCTCGACAAGATTCGTTGTTATTATTATCATTATTATTATTATTATTATTATTATTATTATTATTATTATTATTATTATTATTGTCATCATCATCATCATCATCATCAACACAGACATCAATGAGGAACTTGTTTTTGAATGCGTTTTTCGAAACTAGACTAGATATATTTGTTTCTGTTTGATCACCTTTCGACATCAAAGAGTTTATTTCGTATGCATCAGAACATAGCGTCGGAGAAAACCCAGAATAACAGGAAGTTTTTGGCGCGAGAAGCACCATCCCCTCTTCTGCTACATCCTCGTGGTCTGAGTTCGGTTTTTTATGTTGGGCCTGAATTGACGGGAATTGGTTGATCGGTTCGCACCAATTCTTAATAGCGGTGCTCACGACTACGACGGCTGTAGAAGTGGTTGGTCTTTTCGCAACAGGTTCGTTTTTAGCCAGAGGTCTTACAATAGAGAGATAACCTTCGCCGTTGGGCCGTTCATTAATACAGGGATGTGAATTGAGCAGACTTTGATGAGAGAACACTTTACGACAGTCGATGCACTTGTATGACGTCATAAAGATCCTCGGAGGCTTTCGCTTGATAATCTTTCCCGGCGGTTGGTGATTCTCTGCCATCTGCAATGACGTCACTGTTGTGTTGATGTGATGATGGTGGTGATGATGGTGGTGGTGATGATGCGTGTAACGGTGATAATTATCCCCGTTGCTGCTGTTGCTGTCACTGCTACTGCTGCTGCTGTTGCTGCTGCTGTTGTTGTAGACGTGCCGGTAGCTGTAGTTCTCGTTGCTTCCTATGCGTCTCCTCCGTCTCCTTCTTCTCCTTTCCTTTTCGCCATCTTTGGAATCGGCAAACATTTGTATATCGATATCCGTGCCGTTCTTCATTGGGTCAGAGCTGATGTTTTGGTTCATCGTGTCTGTATAGGTCTGACTCAGTCTGTCCGGCAATAGAAACTTCTTGATTCTTGGTATACCAATTGAAGCCTCGATTGGTGCCGATCCGTACAGGTATGAATCATCAGTTGGGGTGCACAGCTGGGACGGCGGTAATAGATCATGATCGAAAGAGGGTTTCGATTCTTCGGATACAACAGGTACTTTTGAGAGCTCCTCATCGACGAGTCGTTTCATATCCAAATTGTTTACTCCTATCCCGTTTAGGGCATTCTTTTTGTTGTGTACTTTCTGATGTCTCTCCAAGTTACTCTTATGGCTTGTGGCGTAGCTACAGAGTGGACAAATGAAGTCCTTCTGACCACTGTGTACAGACAGGTGACGTCGAAGCAGGGCCTTGCGGCAGAAATTGCGACCGCAGACCTGGCATCGGTAGCCGCTGCTATGAAACAGGCTGACGTGTTCCCGAAGCATCGCCTTACTGCGGAACATCACGCCACAGCATTCAAGAATCTTTGGGCAATCCTGGTGCATGGTAATGATGTGTCTCTTCAGGTTGTTCTTGCGGTCAGTCACATAATGACACTGAGGGCAGAAGAAAATCTTACGTCCCCTCTCACTTTTCTCCCGTCCATGATAAAACATCAGATTTCTGTGGTGGTCATGTGCCGACCCGACGCTGCCAAGTAACCGTAGATCGTGGCTATTTGTGCTGTTCTTACCAACATCGTTAGATCCGTCCGCGTCTGTTCTTGCAGATTGGCTAATTATGCTTCTTGTGTTCCCCTTCTCATTAAGTAACGTCATTTTATCGTCAACTCTTGGCAAATATTCAATTGTTGGACTCTTCGCTGATTGGCGGTCAATATTACCGCAGTCATTTAACCCTTTGTTGCTTTTGTCATTATCGCCGTTATTATTGTTGTCGTCTTCTCTGTGGAAGTCGACACCGAGGGTTCGAATCCTAACCGAGTCAAGATGCTTCATTGACAGAGACTGTGGAAGAAAAGCCTTAGAAAGGGATGGGGCGACGGCCATCACGTGTCTGGAGAAGGGGATACTTTGTTCTATGGCAGCTGCGGCGGCAGCAGCGGCAGCGGCGGCCCCGGTGTACATGTGTGGATAATGTGAAGGGTGCAGGTTGTACTGAGAAGGGTGGAGGAACTGTAACGGGTGAGGACCGGGACTGGAGTACTGAAGCGGAAACTGTGGGGGTTGGTGCGTGTGTAACTGATGTGTGGGTTGTGGCAGGGGTTGTGACAGAGGAGTCACATGCGGGAGATGTGATTTTCCCGTATGAAAACTTAGAGCGAAACTGTCCAATTCATTTTGTAGTGCCAAGAATGGCGCCCCCATCTTGCTCCGAAATTGGAGGAGAGAACGAGTTAAAAATGGGTTTCCAAAATCATTGGTCAACATTTCGATTTTCCTGATATTAATTTTCGATCAATAAATATAATTCGATTCGTGAGAAAACTCACGTCATGTATTGATAAAAATGTCAATAACCTTAATCGAAGACAAAATCGTTCTTTTTTGGGTTTATTTTTCAATCGGGCATCGTTTCTGGGCGCATTTATCTCATGTAATTTCGGTGGGTTTTTTTATACCTATTTTATGAATAAGAGAATGATTTAAATATTTTTTATTAAAGTGCAGCAAACAGTAAAAGAAAACATTAAGAAATGTTTCCTTTTTGTGCTTTTTATGAATAGGTTTTCAGGAATTTTTAGTCGTAATGTATTCAGTTTCGATTACGAACTGAGAGAGATGTAGTTCTGACTTTTACCGAAATATACAAATAAAAAAAGAGCGCAGTTACTTTTTGCCAGACGACTATTTTTACGATCGATCAGAACCGAACTAAACCGACCTTTGCCAAATTAAACCTTAAGATTTGTTTAGGGTTAATTCAAGGGTAGTTCAGAGTTGGATTAAGGTTAGATTAGGGCTAGTATGAAAAGGTAAAAAAACACAAAAAAAAAACAGCCCAGTTTGTATTGTGTAGAACTACGGAATACACTTAACACCAACAAAAAATAACAATGCTGATATTAAATTCAGTTTGTTCAGTGAAATTTGTGTCCGATTAAATTTGAAATTAATGACGTATTTTTCTTGGATACCTATTTCTAAGGAGTGCTTCTTTTTTCTTTACCCGTAATAAATATCGCTAGTCAGCGGCAAAGAATTAGTGACAATGAACAAGTGATTGCAAAGAAAGAAATCAATGAAATTTTTACAATTTTTTTACAAAATTAAATATTAGCAATGATTCTTTCGAATTATTACAAGAAATGGTTCCGTATTTTCATCAAAATTAGGGAAAACATAATTCGCCAGTCGTGATTGTTCACTTGAAAATCTTCAGACGCTCCAATTTAATTTTACGTGAATATTTTTTGCCAGAAAAGATTTTTGAGGGTCGACTTTAAGCTCTTCTTAAACAGCTAGGATTGCGCAAAAATACCTGAAAAACAAAACAAACAAAAAAAAATGAAAACATCAGACAAAACCACAATTAGAATTTAAATCAATAATTGGAAATTGGGATTATTCCTTGCATTAACAGTGAATTCAAAACGGTCATTTCATCCTGTGTGGTAATAAAACTTCTCAAATGTACTTGTGATGTTAGGCTGTGTAAGGTGGTTACCTTGTTCCTTCTTCCATCGGATTATTTCGATCATCGATTATCGATGCTTATCGAAGATATTTTGATACAAAACCTATCTAAGCACACTACCAGGCAGATAGAATACCTTTGTGTGAAATTTCATAAAAATCGTCCCAGCCGCTTTCGAGTCCATAGGGAACGAATTCACATACGCAGAGAAAGTTCCTTTTATCGTGGTCGTTGGCAGAACTCGGATACGAGTATACATTTTTGCTCATTAGGATTGAGCCCCAGCTACGAAGTGTTTGAGGTGATCCGTGCGCAACTTTGTGTCACACACACTTCAGACGTCATTATTGGCTGCGGCAAACCTGCTTGACATGCAGGTTCAAGAAGGCATCTTACAGCAGGTTGTCGATACACAATAATGTGGAGTTCCGCCTTATCGCCTACCGGCCAGACGAGTTTATTCGAGATGCAAGCGCCCCTAGATACCAAACGTGCCCCCCTATATCAATCTGGAAATTTCTACAAAATTTCTACCCCGCTATATATATATATATATATATATATATATATATATATATATATATATATATATATATATATATATATATATATTTATAGCGTGGTAGAAACTCTAGAGGAGTGGAATGGGGACAAAAATGGTTGGTCACATTCAATGCTGCTAAGACTAAGCTTGTTTCCTTCAATAACTACAAGAAACCTTCTCTACCACCAATAGCAATGGCCAAGAACACATTACCTGAAAGTACTTCTTTTAAACTCCTCGGCCTAACGTTTACAGGGAATATGAACTGGAATAGATACATTGAGAGCATTGCCAAGGCTGCTGCAAGGAAGGTTGGCTCCCTCTACCGTGCTAGAAAACTACTTACGCCTGACAGTATCCTATACCTCTATAAGGCAACCATTCGCCCATGTATGGAGTACTGTTGTCACATCTGGGCTGGTGCATCTGCTTCTTGTCTCTCGCTCCTGGACAGGGTTCAAAAGAGAGTCGCCAACCTGATAGGTCCTGAACTGTCATCTAGGCTTCAGCCTCTGTCCCATCGACGAGATGTTGCATCCCTCTGCCTGTTCTACAAATACTTTAATGGTGAATGCTCTGACGAACTGCAAACACTTGTACCTCCCCGACGTAACTACCCCCGACAAACCCGACAAGCTACTAAGTCTCATCCCTTTACAGTAGAGATCCCTAGGTGCAAGAAAGCCTTTTACTCCAATAGTTTCTTCCCCAGAACTGCGGGTCTTTTGAACTCCCTTCCGAGATTCTGCTTTCCCAACTGCAACGATATGCAGAAGTTCAAGTATAATGTCAACAAACATCTTTCTACTCATCTCCCTTCATAATGACCCCGCTAATTAAGTCCCTGATAGTAGCCCCCTGCTTCAAAGTGGCACTGTGCCTTGTTTGGGGTGAAAATTGAATAAAACAAAAATATATATATATAATTCAAACATCATAGTGTTTGAATATATGGTTGAGTGGCAGTTTTAGTCATTTAGAACTGCTTTAAAGCTTCACCGCTCACTCATTTTTCGACCAAGTTTCAAACAATTATTACAGTTTATAGATCACATTCTCAGCCATAGTGTGAATTTTTTTTTTTCAATTTTCGTTCAGTAAAACAAACATGATGAATTTACTGGTGTTCAAAATCGTAAAAAGAAAAGTTAAGGTGATGAGCGACGTTTTTTATAACTGGTTTTCATAGCAACCACGTCGCTACAGCGACTACTGTTGCTACCAATTCACCGTTCTCGCGAAAAGAGAAGTAACAAGTGAAACAGAGAGAACGAAGGAATGAAAGGGAGATAATTGGGGATATTTTATTGAAAGCAGACGAGTATCGTACATTATTACATATGTGTGTGTTATGTTTATGGGGTAAAAAAAATAAGACTGAAATTAAACAAAGACCAAGTGAATTTACTGGAAGCCTGGAAAAAATCATGGAAAAATGTGAGCATGAAAAGTAATATGGTTAAGCTGAAAAATATAAAATTAAAGGACTAGTTATTAAAACTGCAAAAGAAAAGGACCAGATATTCTAATAAAGAATATAATAAATGTATAACTTAACATGTTGCAGCATTAAAAATAAAAAAATCAATTTATAGCATTTCTTTGTGCTCTTTCCAAAACATTATTCATGACATTTTTTTGCCGATGTTATTCTTAAATTCTTGCCGACTTTGGGTTTTGTTTACATAAACCTTTTCACAATATTCTGAATTGTGTTGTGACTTGGGCTCTTATATGAAAATGCTGTCGATAAGCTTTTTGAGTAAAAACAATTGAACCCTGATTTTGGTAAAACAATTTCACAACTTGCGTACGTTGTTCAAACATATACTTATCTCTAATTAATTTTAAAAATATTATTTGTAAAATATCTGAAATAGAGAAAAAAAATAATTAATGGTAAAATGACAAAGATTTTTACCCGATGTAATAAACAGACTATACACTGCTGATCAAAAATTTAAGACCACTTAAAATTTTTAAAAAGAAACCTTTTTTTAAAGATAGATTTTGAACTTTTCCGACTTAAAGTTACTAATACTACAACCCAAAAGGTTATGGAAACAAAAAGGTACATTCCAAAAATTTTATTTAAAAATTTGCATTTTTATTAAATTAGACTTTTTACATATGATCCAAATTAAAAGCCTAAGGGTATAAATTGTTAGATTTATGGTAATTCTAATGTTTTTAGTTCAGTTAGAGATTAGCAATTCCTGTGTAAAGTTGTTACCATACCTAAAGCAAGAAAACTAACCGAAGTTGAGCACTCTCGAATTCTAGGATTCCATAAGCAAGGTTTGTCACAGCGAGCGATAGCAGCTAAGGTAAATCGCAGTAAAACTGTTATTTGCAACTTTCGAAAGAATGAGAATTAGAAAGGAAGAACTCATTATTAAGTTTGATTGTTGAATGGTTTCATACTCTTTTCATACTCTTCTTGCACACTTTTCATACACTTTTTGCACCCTTTTCATACACTTTTCATACACTTTTTGCACACTTTTCATACACTTTTTGCACACTTTTTGCACAATTTTCATACACTTTCATACACTTTTTGCACACTTTTCATACACTTCTCAAACACTTTTTGCACACTTTTCATACACTTTTTGCACACTTTTCATACACTTTTCATACACTTTTTGCACACTCTTCATACACTTTTCATACACTTTTTGCACACTCTTCATACACTTTTTGCACACTTTTCATACACTTTTTGCACAATTTTCATACACTTTTCATACACTTTTTGCACACTTTTCATACACTTTTCATACACTTTTTGCACACTCTTCATACACTTTTTGCACACTTTTCATACACTTTTTGCACAATTTTCATAGACTTTTCATACACTTTTTGCACACTTTTCATAGACTTTCATACACTTTTTATACACTTTTTGCACAATTTTTGCACACTTTTCATACACTTTTTGCACACTTTTCATACACTTTTTGCACAATTTTCATACTTTTTATACACTTTTGCACACTTTTCATACACTTTTTGCACAATTTTCATACTCTTTTCATACACATTTTGCACACTTTTCATACACATTTTGCACACTTTTCATACACATTTTGCACACTTTTCATACACTTTTCATACACTTTTCATACACTTTTTGCACACTTTTCATGCACTTTTCATACACTTTTCATACACATTTTGCACACTTTTCATACACATTTTGCACACTTTTCATACACATTTTGCACACTTTTCATACTCTTTTCATACACTTTTTGCACACTTTTCATACACTTTTCATACACTTTTCATACACTTTTTGCATACTTTTCATACTCTTTTCATACACTTTTCATACACTTTTTGCACACTTTTTATACACTTTTTCACACTTTTCATACACTTTTTGCACAATTTTCTTACACTTTTTGCATACTTTTCATACACTTTTTGCACACTTTTCATGCTCTTTTCATACACGTTTCGCACACTTTTCATACACTTTTCATACACTTTTTGCAAAATTTTCATACACATTCATACACTTTTCATACACTTTTCATACAATTTTTGCACAATTTAATAAATTTTTTGTCTCTTGTCTTATAATTTTGATCGTGTGCAAAAAGCCTAATTTAATAAAAATGTAAATTTAAAAAATACATCTTTTGAATGTAGCTTTTTGCTTCCATAAGCTTTTAGATTGTAGTATTGGTAACCTTAAGTCGGAAGAGTTTAAAATTTATCCTTAAAAAAAGTTTTTTTTAAAGTATTTAAGTGATCTTAAAATTCTGATCAGCAGTATATATATATATATATATATATATATATATATATATATATATATATATATATATATATATATAAATATTTATTTAAAAACTGTCTATACATATTCCAAAGACGAATCAGCACTTTCATTGTATTGAACCAGCGATATGTGGCTGATATGAAATCAATACAGCTCATCAGCTTCGTTGGAAACGCGAAACAAGTTTTTAAATAAATATTTGTATATTCAGCTCTAACATTCGCGATCGAGCACTTTATTTTATTTCTTTGCATCGCTTCCTGACACGCACCGGCGACTAAACTGGTTCCCCCACCAGACTTGTTTGGGATAGGAGGGTGGCTAGTCTCCCTGAAGGATTAAAAATAAGACCTTCCAAAGGGCGAATGAATCCTTTTTCGGGGTCAACGGCCAACTAGCAACGTGTGTGTTTGTGTGTTGGGGTGGAGAGGGCTCCTGTAAGCCGTGGTGAAGGCAACATTTCTAGGACAAGCAAATCTCTGATTTAAAAAACCATAAAACGGGAGACCAGTACCCGCATTAAGCTGGTCTACAGTTTTACTTGTTGCTGGCTATCTTAGTCTTGCTTGTTGCTGGATCTCAATATTTTGAACCGAGAGAGAGACTTAGCTGTCGTACAAAGCTAAGACTCGTTAACATCATCTGTGTACAGATACTCCCTCAGGTATTTGTCTATTAAAATGGTCCTGTAGCGATGGAAGTCATTTTTGGACTCATGGATTTAAGTGTCTAAGAAAGTGGCACTCGTCTGACAAGACGTTGCAATCATCATATATATATATATATATATATATATATATATATATATATATATATATATATATACATCCTAAAAGTGTGGAGATGTAAAAATAGCGAAATTGCTAATAATATCCATAAATCCATCTACTTAGCCTAACGGTCCTGGACATGACCTTAAACTATATCCAGTGGTGAGGCCCCAGCTTCCGGGCTTTGGGGAATGTGGAGCCACCCTTTAATTGCCATTGCTCTCAGGTCCACTCTGACCCAGAGTGGTAGTACCTGTTAGAGTCCCAACTATGGGTTAAATAGAAACCGACTTGAAAACAACAAATATATTCTATTAAAAAAATTTCTTCAAAAATCTTTGAATTCGGCGTTAAATAACCTGAAAAGGGTTGATATGCCGTAAAACAAAAACAACAAACAAAACAACCAACGAAGCCTAACATTTTAGTTCTACTCAAATCGTTTAGAGTATTTGGGATTTCAAACAAAGCATCAATATTCGGTGCTTCTTCGTTATTAGGGCGAAATTCGAAAATCGAGATATTGAATTTCAAGTGAAACCAGTTGTATCAACTTAATTGTTATGTAGCAGTAATGAACATATCCAAAAATTACGAAAACGAAAAGACAGAAGATTATTTATCAATGAAAATTGAGTTTTGCTAAATTGGTTAAAGATTTTCTACCTTATCGTTTTTTTTTTTCTTTTGTAATTTTTGGATATGATGTTCATTACTGCTACATTATATTTAAGTAGATATCATTGGTTTTATTTGAAATTCGATATTTCACTTTTCGAATTTCGGTCTAATAACGAAGAAGCACCCAATATTCTTACTAAAGAATGTGTTTGACATTAATTGAGTCTGTTCTTCTCTTTGAAAACGTTTCTCGCTAAATCTCTTTTTATCTTCCATTTCTTATTCATAATATATTTTAATTATTAGTTGTTCCTTGTAGTAAATCTTGTAAGAATCTATAACTCCCAGAAAGTTTAGTTTGCTTTCTTTTTTATTTTATTCTATTTTATTTAGTTAGTTATTTTATCACGAGATTAAATCTTGACTCAATTATTAATTTACTCTTTTGATTCTAGTTTTGATCTCTTGAAAAGCTCATTTTTGATCATATCTTTTCCTTTTACTTTCCTGTTCAATGGTGTTTCAACTTATCACTCGCTTCCCTGTACCGCTGTCCTCGAGTCAACCACGCTCAGATGGTCGCTTACTTTTCCTCCAAAAATGTGAACAAGCTAACCGCGCGTGTCGTAAGGGTCTATTTTTGTCGGTTGATCGCGACGAGAAAAAGAACAAGGAAGACAGAATGGCTAGAAGTAGAAAAATCGTCCATTGTTCAAAGCTCGAGGAGGCCGGCGAAAACCGCACTCACCACAGAGTCGCCCTTGAATTGACCACTTGAGTTGAAATCCAGGAGAATCAAACAAAACGGGGACATTGATAGTCGATCGGTCAATCTGGTTTTCATCAGTGATGCACACTAATGCAGCAAAGAGGCATATATGCTCACACACAAACATGTTGTCAACTCGTTAAAAGAACACGCACGTACACGCTTGCATGCACACCTAGTCGTTGATAGATGAAAATGCGAACATAGATTTTTTTTTTTACACAATGGTCACCACTTATCAAGGCCCGGAAGCCACTCAGGGATAAGGGTTATTGCAAGTACATTACGTTAGTGTGGAGATTTGATGAAGTGTTTACTTAAGGGGGCGGTTCATTAGGAATTTGTTAACGTTGGACTTGAATACATCCAAGTTCTAGTCAGGTGGGAAGCAGGCAGACGGAACAGAGTTCCACAGGCGTGAAGTTCTAAGAAAGAAGCTTTGTTCATGGAATCCACGTACTAGCCAGGATACTAGCCAGGATACCTGGCGTTAACAGGGAGCATAAACAGCAAAACAGAAAAGTTAAGTGTTTTTCTTTCTTTTAATTTTCTCATTCTCTTTTTCTTTCTTTCCTTTTCTTTCTTTCTTTCTCTTTCTCTCTCTCTCTCTCTCTGTCACACACACACACACACACACACACACACACACACACACACACATCTTCTAGAAAGGATACATGGCGTTTCTCGGGGACATAGATAGAAAAACAAAAAGTTGCCAGGATCAAAGTGTAGTATCTTTTCTGATACTGCACTTCACTTTTTTGGTTTCGGTTAGTGGAGGAGAAATCCTTCATGACTGATACATTTTTTTTATTATTTTTGTTATCAACAAGAGTGCCCCTTTTAGGGGAGTTGGTTTCCCCCCACATTAAAAAAGCGACTTTATGTATAACTCTGCCCTCGTGAGGTGGCAAGTAACCAAAAAAAGGTGTACTTAACAGTTTCTTTTAAATCTCTCACCCCTCTCTCCTCAGTCACAACTTTTCCTTCGACTGACCTCCATCCTTTCTCCCTCTCTCCTTTACTTCATTTTATTTAGCAACTGGTTCAATATAATAGTTGAGTATCAAAGTTTGACCTAATTTCAGTATTGAACAACTACCAGTAAGAATGAAAGGCAGTAAAAACAAAGGTTGTATATGCAAAAGTATGGCAGTTTATTTAGCAAAAGTTAGAACTGAACACACCTGGTCGCCGATAGAGAACAAGTGCGGACATAGAGACATCCTGACAAGGATACCTGCCGTTGCCCGGAGACATAGATAACAAAACAGAAGAGTTAAAAAGAGTTTAACAGTTTCGTTCACCCCCCCCTTTCTCTCTCTCTCTCTCCCTCTCTCTCTCTCTCTCTCTCTCTCTCTCTCTCTCTCTCTCTCTAAGTATGCTCAGTCACGTTACTTTTTCAGTACACCTCTCCCAAACTAACTCCCATTTGTTTTGACAACTTGGTTAACGTAATAGTTAAAACAAAAAAGAATCCTGACAAACAGAACAACGATAAAATAAAAAAGACAGGAACAAGTTAATAAGACACACATAAAAAAGAAAAACATAGAAATAGACCGTTCACTAGTTCCGATTTGTTTAGAATAAAAAAGCAAGCTGATCTCTAAGTGGGTGTGGGACTTAAATGGAAGGTAACTAAGTAATGATGGAGTTTAAGAGAGGTACCAGAAAGCTAGGCAGAACCAATTTGGATTATTATATCCGGAAATTATTGGCCCATATACACACTTGAACGGATCCGATGCGTAAACTAAGATCAAATTGCAGTACCTGTCAACGGCGGGGGGGGGGGTAAGTTTATTGCCTGCCACCCGGTGCCCTTATTCGCCTGAAAGTGCTGACAGAACGATATAGATATTTTGTTCCATGCTAAAGTACCCATTTTTGAGGATTTTTATTTTCCTATTAGTAAAAACCGACCCTGTATCTAACATTTTCTTCGTGAAGATGCAAGTAAATATAAACATACACACGAACATATTAATGAAACAACCTACATATAGTGACTTCCTTCAGTCTTGAGAGACTATGAATACCCACTGTAAGGGTACCTACGCGCGGAATTGTTGTGGCTAGATTTGCGCAATCTTTAATCACACCTCTCCTGAGTCGACATTGAATACCAGTGGTAAGTGGAGGTTCAGGACGACTGGAAACAATGCCGAGATAAGCGGAGAGCACATACAGCGCCTAGAATTCCCTAATGGTCCCTCATTTGGTACTAGCTAGGCTCAACGTTGTTTAACTTCGGTGATCTGACAAGAACCGGTGTGTCAAGGTGATTATGACGTATATACATACATATAACAACAAAGCGAAACACACCTTTGCCCACACACATGGAAATCCAATTCCGTCAACGTATTTAAATACTGGATTTACATTCGTATTTTATCAAGTCATTATTGCAGATGATTTTCATTGAAATTTCCGTTTTCCTAATGCGCTAATGTGTGTGTGTGTGTGTGTGTGTGTGTGTGTGTGTGTGTGTGTGTGTGTGTGTGTGTGTGTGTGTGTGTGTGTGTGTGTGTTCTACAGTCATCTTCTGAATTCGGAAAGATTACCACTCGAACAGATAAATGAAACAAAGAGAAAGGAACAAAAAAAAAAAAAAAAAAGGAAGAATGCAAAGTGGACTTAAGAGCAAGAGACAGTCCTGATCAGGGACACTTTAAATGGAGAGAGAACGGGTAGGGGATGGAGGGATGGTATAGAGACACAGGCAAGACACAGGCGGGGAAAGAGAGATAGAGAGCGACAGAGAGGGAGAGAAGAAGAAGAAGAAGAAGAAGAAGAAGAAGAAGAAGAATGTGGGCGACAAAGAAGGGAAAAGTAGCGAAAGCCAGAAATAAAAATGAAGACAAAGAAAACGCAAGACAAAAAAAAAAAAAAAAAAATGGATAAAATGTCACTAACAATTGTATTTAAAATAAAAGGTAAAGGTATGAATCCATCATTCCCACCCAACCCTCTAAAAAAAACGAAAAAAAAAAAAAAAGATCTCTTTCTTCCCTGATGGATAGACAGATCGATAGCTATTATCTTCTTGATCAAATCGACATCTCTCTCATTACACCGGATTAATCAATTACTAATTAGATTGTCGCTGATGCCGTGGCCGTACACGATGACCGTAAAGACGCTTTACGGTTTAGAGCATCTCGGATGATGAACAATAGCGCACTGCCCTTCCCATGCAAAAAAAAAAAATAAATAAATAAATAAATAAAATAATAGGAGCCTCTCAGAAGAAAAAAAAAGATAAAAATGAAAATCCACGGAGTGAAAGTTCTATTGTAACCACCAGAAATATTCTGTGAATTAAAAAGTTATAAAAAAAATCGGGAATAAAAAAGAGAAAGGTCCGACTGCTTGTTGAAGATGTGCATTTGAAGTACTCATTGACTTTTTAGTTGAGCTATCACAAGAAATTTTCACAATAGAAAGTTGTTTTGCAGTCTGGTATGAATATGATGCATGCATGCGCACATTGGAAACGCCAAGCAGACATTGAACAATGGATCTTGTATACTCCTTCTTCCAAACCTGAAACCTTTATTATCATTTCTATAATGCTATGCAATTTTAAAGCTATCTTTTTTCTTTATTTACGTCATTTATTTATTTACATCACCATCTTTCTCTCTACTATATTGCAGCTGCTACCATCACTTTTGTTTTTAATGTTTCCTTTATTCATTTATTTATTGACGTCATCTTTCGTTTTATTGCGCTGTTGCTGCTACTACTATTACTTTCTCAATTATTCACGTCATTTATTTACCTACGTTGTCATCTTTCTTTTTATTATGCTGCTACTGTTTTCTTTATTTACGTCATTTATTTATTTAGGTCAATATCTTTCTTTATATTGTGCCGTTGCTAATATTAATACTTTCATTTCCTTTATTTGCGTCATTATATATTTGCGTCATCATCTTCCTTTCTCTTTCGCTGCGGTGACTACTACTACTACTACTACTACTACTACTACTACAACTCTTCCATCTATTTCGCTCTTTTCAATAATTCTCATCTCATTCACTCTATATCCACCCTTGAAAATGTTCAATATATTACAAGCAACTAAACAATGTTCAATGTATTACAAGCAACTAAACAATGTTCAATGTATTACAAACAATTAACAATGTTCAATGTATTACAAGCAACTAAACAATGTTCAATGGATTACAGGCAACTAAACAATGTTCAATGTATTACAAGCCACTAAACAATGTTCAATGTATTACAGGCAACTAAACAATGTTCAATGTATTAAAAGCAACTAAACAACGTGCTATGTATTACAAGCAACTAAACAATGTTCAATGTATTACAAGCAACTAAACAATGTTAACTGTATTATAAGCAACTAAACAACGTTCAATGTATTACAAGCAACTAAACAATGTTCAATGTATTACAAGCAACTAAACAATGTTCAATGTATTACAAGCAACTAAACAATGTTCAATTTATTACAAGCAACTAAACAATGTTCAATGTATTACAAGCAACTAAACAATGTTCAATGTATTACAAGCAACTTAACAATGTTCAATGATACACAAGCAACTAAACAATGTATTACAAGCAACTAAACAATGTCCAATTTATTACAAGCAACTAAACAATGTTCAATGTATTACAAGCAACTATGCAATGTTCAATGTATTACAAGCAACTAAACAATGTTCAATGTATTACAAGCAACTTAACCATGTTCAATGATACACAAGCAACTAAACAATATTCAATTTATTACAAGCAACTAAACAATGTTCAATGTATTACAGGCAACTAAACAATGTTCAATGTATTACAGGCAACTAAACAATGTTCAATGTATTACAAGCAACTAAACAATGTTCAATGTATTACAAGCAACTAAACAATGTTCAATGTATTACAAGCAACTAAACAATGTTCAATGTATTACAAGCAACTTAACAATGTTCAATGTATTACAAGCAACTAAACAATGTTTAATGTTTTACAAGCAACTAAGCAATGTTCAATGTATTACAAGCAACTAAACAATGTTCAATGTATTACAAGCAACTAAACAATGTTCAATGTATTACAAGCAGCTAAACAATGTTCAATGTATTACAAGCAACTTAACAATGTTCAATGATACACAAGCAACTAAACAATATTCAATTTATTACAAGCAACTAAACAATGTTCAATGTATTACAGGCAACTAAACAATGTTCAATGTATTACAGGCAACTAAACAATGTTCAATGTATTACAAGCAACTAAACAATGTTCAATGTATTACAAGCAACTAAACAATGTTCAATGTATTATAAGCAACTAAACAATGTTCAATGTATTACAAGCAACTTAACAATGTTCAATGTATTACAAGCAACTAAACAATGTTCAATGTATTACAAGCAACTAAGCAATGTTCAATGTATTACAAGCAACTAAACAATGTTCAATGTATTACAAGCAACTAAACAATGTTCAATGTATTACAAGCAACTAAACAATGTTCAATGTATTACAAGCAACTTACCAAAATTGCCATACGAGATTATCAGAGTTTGAAAATTATATAGAGTCATGGGAACCACTGACATTTCTCAGGAATGAATAAGAAGCTCTGCACACTCCTCCCAGCCCTGAACATTAAATTATTATTTTATTATTCAAGTTATAAATAAAATAAAAGGCCATTGTTGCTGTTCATGGATGTTTGACGAGAGTAGCCGCGATATTTTCAGAAAAATACTAGTAGGAATAATTTTCAAATGGCTGCCATTTTTTATATTCATGCGAGACACTAAATGTTGGACTGATATTTACCGACTATTGCAACAAATACGTTTTAGGTATTCATCAGAAAATGAAATATGGAATACGAAAAGTTCGAAAGAGATCAAATGCGTTCCGGTTGTGCTTGCTCTAGGGACTTTGTAAGATCTTTATCAGTCAAAAGCTAAGGTGGTTGGTGTGGAATGACGACCTGGATGTGTCACGTTCGAATCTAGTCAGTTTCATATTATAACTTTCACTTATGGATGTTGGTAGCCTTGTAGTTCTAAAAATAACAGGGGGGACAGATACCAACAACAGAATTGGACGAATAAAAAAGCTGTACTATACTAATTCAGATGATTTTTTTTATGAAAAACGCTCCAAACAATGCATGAAGACACTTGATGTAAGGAGCTAAAAAAAAAAAAAAAAAAAAAAAAAAAAAAAGAACGTCAAAGTCAAAAACTATCCATCAATAATAATTAGATGGATAGATTCCGACACAGAAAATAGGAATTCAGCCCTCCTTTGTCAGAAACATTGTTCATGGAATGTGAAGACTAAAGGACAAAATAAGAGAAGCGAGAATTACGAGGTTATTTGAAATAATGGATTTAAAAAAATAGACGTTTATTTGTTTATAAATCAAAGAAAACATCTTTATATAAATTTTACGAGCAACCAAGCGGATTTCCTAATCTGGACATTTAAAAATCACCGTTGATAATACCGAACGGGTCTCGTTTTTCTTAGTGGAATCATGCCACGAGGGATAAATGTTATGAAAAAGAAAAAAAGAAAAATAAACTGTGTCAATTCTGATGAAGACATTAATATGTCGAAAAGTACTATGATAATATCAACAAATGAATGTTTGTTTATTGAAAAACAAATCTGCATTGAATTGGCTTACTAAAGTTACATTTTGAATTTTCACTTAAACAATGTTTTTATCACGGAGAAAACACACACACACACACATACACACACCTACTTGAAACTTAAAATATTGGGGAGCTTTTCTTTTGAAAAAAATTTCTATTTGACTTTTAGATAGTAAAAAAGTGTTAAGAGGTCAAAATTTAAAAATCTTGAACATAGAAGGCACGAGTCGACTAAATGTGTTATTTCTACGCATGCGCAAATATATCTTTTACAACGTAATTCTTTTTAGTTTTGGTGTGCGTACAGATTTAGGTCAAACGGTAATGAATACAAAATCTCCATGAATTAAAATATCATACAAAAGCGTATTTTACAACCGGGCAACGCTGGGAGTAGATGCACTGCCATATATTGGGTATGATATAATAACCAACAGAGAATTGGCTCTATAATAAGTAAGCAGATGCGAAATCTGCATGCAATAATAAAAAATCATATTTAAGTGTATTTTACACCCGTCAACGCAGCGCTGCCTGCTCGTAAGAAAAAGAAATATGGACTGTTAATTAAAATTTTAAAGTTTTGTTCGACAGAATATTCCAAAAAAAAATTTTTTTAAATCCTTATTCCGCAAACTTTCAAAAATGAAATTCTTCTGTTCATAGGAAAGAAAGAAATTATCAAATTATTATTATAATCCAGCTAAAATTTGTTGCTTATGGCATTAAATAAAACAGTACTTTATAATGGTTAGTCATAAATTGCAAACAAAAAAAAAAGTGTTCATCTCACTTAAAAGCATGTGAAAATAGGGAGAAAATGGAGAAGAAACAAACCGGAAATAGAAGATCCAGAGTGCATGAAGATTCACTAGATTGTAAATCCAAAAAGCGAAGGAATTGTTTTTAAAAAAACAAATCGTCAAAAGTTCCAATTTAGCAGAATGCGCAAGTGAATTGCAAAGTGAAAAACAATCGGATTGGAAAAGAAATTCAATGTAGTTTAAACGAATATAAAATTCCTCTTGCAGTTGCTGAGAATACCAAAAAATCGCAAGGTTAAGATTCAGTCATTTAAATGTAACCAACTGATTTTCTTCCGTCGTTAGTCAGGTGTCAAATGGTAAGAGCAGACGTTATATTTGAAAATTAAGTCAATTCAAGTTAAAATTGCAAATATGTAGACGTTAACTCAGACAGCGGCAGTCGTTTGGACAGCAGGAAAGGCATGAAGACCTCCGGCATTACCTCCATGATGTCTGCAGGTAGTCACTGGACTTGGACCTGAGTTTAAACGTGTCCAAGTGCAGCCACATTGCAATAGGCCGCATCCCCAATTCTTCCATTCCCCTTGTCTTCCAACCAAGTGACTGGTTGCTGGAGTTCGTCAGTAAAGCCAAGTATCTTGGAGTCATTGCGCATTCCACATAGTCACTCTCTGAACACTGTATCACCGCTGTCCTGTTCCTCATGCGCCACTCCTTTGGCCGTCTCACTCTCTCCAGCTTCCTTCCCCACTACACCTCCTTGGGTGCGACCGATTCTCGAATACAGTATTCATGCCACATCCTCCTATTACGTGAAGGACGTCCAGTGCCTCGAACAGGTTCAACGCCTGTCGACGAGGATGGTGTCTGGCATCAGAGGTCTATCCTATGAGCAACGTTTAAGGGTTCTAAATCTTTTTCTCCTTGAGGGCAAGAGGGTTTGAGGCGACCTCATCCTCGCCTACAACATCTTCCATGGACGGTGTGGCCTGGACCAGGACCTGTTCTTCATCCCTGTCCCGGATCACAGGTTCCGTGGGCACGCGAAAAGGTGTAACTTCGACGCCAAGCAACATTCTCGGTTCGAGTTACAGCTTCGTGAAACCAGCTACCCGATGAGGTCGTAAACCCGCTCACACTACAGGGTTTTAAGGCGGCCTTGGAGAAACCTAGTAGTACCTCCACGGTTTCCCCCTGTATAGTTTCTCTTTGTACATAGCCCCTAAATTCTTACTAACTTCCCCCTGTAAATGGCAATCGCTTGTGAGTTTGTTCTTTACCAATGAAATGAATGAATGAAAACGATGCGATGCGTGCTAAAAAAAACGTTACAAGGTCATACAATCCTAACAGAGGTCATGCTTACCTGTTCAGCGTCCATGTTATTTGAGTTTCTGAAATTAAGAAGTTGGCCAACATTCGCAGGATGACGCCGGGTCCCCCATGCTGGCTACCGAAGGAGCACCTGCCGATCATGACACCCAGATATTTCTTCTGGGTCCCATGGTTTGAATTATTTGTACTTGACATTTTTCATATTTTGGAGTTTGTGGCAACACCGAGCCAAGAATTGCGGATCAAGCAAGACTGATACTCAAGAAAAGTTGGCTCTCTAAACTAGAAATTCAGCAAAAACTAAATGATGAAACTGAACAAGAAACACCCCCCCAACGGAACTGCCCGTAGAAAACCCCCACAAGTTGAAGCATCACAAGTAAAAACACCAAAAGCCCAGGACCTACGAAGACCGAAGACCACAAACGTTGAAACCGAGAACAATGAAACAGAACTAACAGAGAATGAAGCAAATGAAATAAATAAAATAACACAGTTCATGAACGAAGAAAAAACAAAAGTCCTATCGTTAAAGAACCAAGAGCAGAAGAAATTAAAATCAGAAACAGAGAAGGTTAACAAACTCCTCCCACACATCCCAACAAATACAATCACAGACTTAAACAACCACATTTACGCAGGCGCCAAAATGATAAGTATGAATCTCAAATCAGAAAAACAACGGGGGACAAGCGGACCGACAAAACCTGGATGGGAAATAAAACTAGAAAACCAAATACAGAAACATAAAAAAGAAACCAAAATGATCAACAGGAAGAAAGCAATGTGAAGAAAACGGAATATTGGAAACGTAACTGGCAAGGAGAGGATAAACAAGAAACATGAAGAACTGGACCAAAAAATAAAAGCACAAGAAGCGAGATTGAGACGATATAGATATAAATCTGAACAATGCAAACAAAACAGAACATTAGAAACTAATGAACGTCAATTCTACCAAAATGTGAACGAAGGAAAAACAAAAACAGAACAACCAAATCCGACAGAAACAAAGCTTTACTGGAGTAACATATGGGAAGAGCGACGAGATCACAATAGAAATGCCGAGTGGCTGAAAGACATGAAAGAAGAGTTACAACAAATTGAAGAAAGAACAGTGAATGAAATCAGCAAGGAAACCCTAAAGAAAACTAGAGGAAAATGGCAAACTGGAAAGCACCAGGGCACGACGGGATACATGCATACTGGTTAAAAAAATTCACAACCTTACATGAAAGGCTAGCCCAAAACCTGAGAAGTTGTATACAGGAAGCAAACGTGCCAGACTGGATAACAAAAGGTAGAACCACACTGCTACAAAAGGACTCGGAGAAAGGAACCGTCCCCAGCAATTATAGGCCAATCACGAGCCTACCCACCACGTGGAAGATATTGACAGCACAACTGAGGAAACAAATCTACCACTGACTGAATAACCGTGGACTCGTCCCCGAGGAACAGAAAGGATGCCAAAAAGGGAAAAGAGGAACACATGATCTGCTATATATAGATCAAAAGATCCTAAAGGAGGTAAAAAGGAGGAGAAAAAATTTAGCCATGGCATGGATCGACTACAAAAAAGCGTACGACAGGATCGCCCCAAGGATGTATAATAGAATGTCTAAAAATGTATAAAATACCAAGCGGGATCACCAATGTAATAGAAAATGCAATGAAAACATGGATACTGGAACTGACAGCTGATGGACAACACATAACAGAAATTAACATACAAAGAGGCATCTTCCAAGGAGACTCATTATCACCATTACTGTTCATCATAGCTATGATGCCCTTGAATAGTATTCTGAGAAAGTGTCAAGCCGAATACAAATTCCCCAATACAGAGGAAAAAATGAACCACCTTATGTACATGGACGATCTGAAACTTTTTGCAAGGACCGAAAAGGAGCTAGAGACACTAATTAACACTACCAGGATCTTCAGCCAAGATATCCAAATGGAATTTAGAATGGAAAAGTGCGCACAACTAGTTATAAAACAGGAAAACTGGAAACGACAGAAGGCATGGAACTACCCAACCAAACAGAAATGAGGGCACTAGGAGAACAAGACGACTATAAATACTTGGGAATTCTGGAAGGGGACTCCATCAGAGCAACAGAAATGAAAGAGAAAATTGAAAAGGAATTCCTCAGGAGAACAAGAAAACTCCTGGAAACTAAATTATATTGTAGAAACCTAATAAAAGGTCTAAATACATGGGCAGTGTCACTAGTGAGATACTCTGGACCGTTTATAGGATGGACAAAAGAAGAACTAAGACAGCTCGACCAGAAAACCAGGAAACTCATGACCATGCATAATGCACTACACCTAAAGGACGATACTGACAGACTCTACGTGCAAAGAAAAGATGGCGGGAGAGGACTGATCTGTATAGAAGATTGTGCGAAGGACACAAAAAGAGAACTAGAAAAATACATAATGCAAAACACTGAATGGATAATTATGGCAGCGAGAGATACGGAGAAAACCAACAAAACAGAAAACAGAGAGACAAATGACAAAACGAGAAAAGAGAAATGGGAAGAGAAACAACTCCACGTAAGATTCATAAGAATGACAAAAGATGAGAATAACGAAAACACCTGGATATGGATGCGAAAAGGACATATAAACCGAGAAACTGAATCTCTGATAACTGCAGCACAAGATAACTTGATAAGAACCAACCATATCAAAGCAAGAATCGATAAAACACAAGAAAACAGCAAATGCAGACTCTGTGGACAAAAAAAAAACGATAAACCATGTAGTAAGTGAATGCAGCAAACTGGCCCAAAAAGAATACAATAACAGGCATGACCAAGTGGAGAGGGCGGTGCACTGAGAATTGTGCAAACGGCTGCAGTTTGAGCATACAGATAAATGGTACAAGCATAAATCCGCAACAGCACTCGAAAACGAAAACCACAAAATCCTATGGGACATGGACATACAGACGGACAAACCCATCCAAGCAAGAAGACCAGATGTCGTAATAATTAATAAGAAAGAGAAATCCTGTCAAATCGTAGACTTTGCTGTCCCAGCTGACCACAGGGTGAGTATGAAAGAAAAGGAGAAACGAAGCAAATACACAGAACTAGCCAGAGGGTTAAAAGGGATTTGGATGTTGAAGAAAATCAAAATAGTACCGATAATAGTAGGAGCACTAGGAACAATTCCGAAAAACCTGGAAAAAAGAATGGCAGAAATTGGAATCAGAGGAATAGCTGCAAAAATACAATGACTAACGATAATGAAAACGGCTGAAGTATTAAGGAAAACCCTTAAATGCGGAGAATAACACAAGACAATATAACGAAGAAGCGTTACAGGGAATGAAGAACATCGAAGCTGCAAATCCACATGTTCTACACCCCCATCATGCATCCCCTCCATTGCTTCACCACCATTCCCACCAATAGAAAAGTGATACCAAAGAGCTGAGAAGAGGCAAGGAGGATGGAAAGACTGAGGAGGGAGCACTGGGCAGACCTCCGCTGGACAAGTGCGACTCAAATTCCAGTATAAACCAATGGCCACTGCCAGTGAGAAATCAATGGTAAGAGGCTGTTGCGATGATGCAAATTTATTTGCAAATGCTATCGAAGGAGGAGAAGAGAGCTGGACGTCTGGGGTGACTTGTTGTCACTCAGCTTCCAGGTCTCCAATCAGATTGTGTGTTGACGTGTGTGAAAGCGCCACGTGAGCCAATAATAATAATTCTAATTTCGTTTATGAACGTCTCCCTGAAAAGGGATGGAATTCATTTCCAGATGATTTCCCTCAATCCCGGCTCTAAACCAGGAGTTTCAAAGATCAAGGGTTTTCCTAAGAATGTTGGTGGTACCTACAAAAGCAGATGTCTGAAGGTTCCCTAAAACATCAGGGATTTGTAGTTTTTTCAATTGTCCTTCCAGACGACTTGATACTATTCCTAGCGTACCTACTATGATCAGAATTATTTGTGTTTTAACCCTGTGTATACGCCTTATCTCCAAGGCCAATGGAGCATAATTGCTCCGCTTCTCATTCTCCTTCTCTCTCACATTCCTGTCCCAGGTTACCGAGAAGTCTACAATCTGCCAGTTTTTGAGACCTTGCCCATGACGATCCAAATCCGGACGATTATGTTCCAATTGCTTGGTCGTTATGACACTTTTGTCCCACCATACCTCTACACTTCCATCCTCACTTGTTCTTACTTCATCAGACATCTCCCTCCTCAAACCACTTTCCAGCTCACTTCACCCCAACCTTCTTACAGACCTCCTAATATATCCGGAGTCCCATGCGATCGTGTCTTTTGCGGTACTCTCTCTGGGCCAGTCCACTACACCCTGCTGCAAGGTGTGCAATTGACTCTGAGGTTTTACCACAAATCCGGAATTCTGCAGCAACTTCCTCTCCTAGAACCACTTTTTTGAACAATTGTGTTCCTAATGCCTGCTCTTGTGCTGCACAAACAAAAGCTTCAGTACTCTTAGCCAGATACCCAGCTCTAAGCCATTGCTATGATCTTTCATCAGCCACTTCTGCTATATCTTGGAATAACCTTCTGTGCATTTTCTTCCTAGCCAATTCCTCTGCCCTTTCTCTATCCATACGTTTCACATAATCAGTCTTGGTCTCACATACCTCCACTTCATTGGCCACAACCTTAAGCATCCACTCCTCACTTCTAACCACATGCTCCTTCAACGACATAATAATAATAATAATAATAATAATAATAATAATAATAATAATAATAATAATGATAATGATAATAATAACTAAGGTAATTATTGTAGTAAAAGTTTAAATAAAATGATTAATGAAAATGAAATATGGAGATGATAGTATTTATGCTATGAATTAAAAATAAAATTTTTGAGTATTATTGTCATTGATGAAATTAAAGAAAAAAAATAATAAGATAATAGTACAATTAAATAAGAAACAGCATCACTACTGCCAATCAAAGCAATGGTTATAAAGTTGCAACCAACAGTAATCAGTAGTAGTAAAGGTTGTAATTATATTGAACTGTAATTAAAAATTAATAAAATGTAATGAATTTAGTAATGGTACTAATTATAATCATTATCATTACACTAAATATAATACGGATAAAATAATAATAAAGATAAAAATATTTTAAAGGATATATATATATACATATATATATGTGTGTGTGTATGTGTGTGTGTGTGTGTGTGTGTGTGTGTGTGTGTGTGTGTGTGTGTGAATAAACAGTTGAAAAACTTAAATATTACTTTTCCCTGATCTGATGGCCTTTTCTGGAAGCATTGATTTACCCTGGACATCTATAATTCTGTTTTACCGTTCCTTATGGATTACCAATGGATTATCAATGGATTATCAATGGACTTATTTTGGATTTATCTTATTCTGGATGTTACTTTCTTATTCAATGTATTTTTGCCATATCCTTTTCTTCCTTTTTCCTGTTTACTGCATTGATAACCATTATGAATCCTATAAACTTTACTACCTGTTTAATAACATTTTATGCAAATATGATTAATTTCATATTTCAATGCATTAACCTGCAAAATTTATTGTATATTTTGCAAACCTCTTTCCTCTGATGAGAAGAATTGCATTTTTTGAAACTCCGGAGAATTCCAATTAAATAATATATATATATACTATTCGGTACAGACCCGACCATGGAAAATCAGATAATAAATAAAACGTGGATTTATACGACCAAAAAATCCAACCTTGATCGCCCCTTCGGAGTCCGTGGTGCAGTAGATAGGGACGTTGAATCTCTACGGTTCGAAGTGAGAATTGTCTGAAGATAGAAGTTTCAATCCTACCCAAAAACCGACCAGAGGCTTACTTGGCCAAAAACGTGGTGAGACGACAACAACTATGGATGACAGTGATTGCAATTAGGAGATTCAGAGTTCCTATCCCGTCGCAGTTACCACCTGACGAAGGCCAGAGGAATAGTTGGCCAAAATGTCGCGAAACAACAACTATGAAAGATGAGGATAACAGTTCGCAGTAAATAAAATTAATAAGGTCTTTCTTGTTTATTTGTATCCCTTATTGGATAATTAAAATTGATTGATAATGATTTTTGGAAATTTGAATAAATTTTCTATAATAAGATTTTTCTATTATATATATATATATATATATATATATATATATATATATATATATATATATATATATATATATATATATTTAAATATATATGTTGTACTAACAACTATATATATATATATTGTACTAATAACTATATATATATATATATATATATATATATATATATATATATATATATATATATATACATTAGAGATGGGAGGATTCCAATATTTTTTCCGATTCCGATACAATTACCGATTCCAATTCTTTATAAATCTCTAAATATTTAACTATGAATTTGATATTTTCACAATTACCATAAAACACATATAAATTGTGGAGATGTTTTCTCAAACGTAAACATACACTTTTGAGGGATGATCTATCGATTTTAGTTTTACTAATAGTTAGTCAATTGATATTCATTATTTTAGTATTAATATCGGCAGTAGAAAGAATTATCTTTACAGAAAATCAAATACAAAAGCCAATTAAAAGAATCGTTTTTGGCATCGGAAAATAGGCACACATTTTTCCGATTCCGATACCGATTACGATACCGATTCCGATACTCGAAAAAGTTCTGATTCTTTCGATTCGCGATTCCGATTAATCGTCCCAACATTAACATATATATATATATATATATATATATATATATATATATATATATATATATATATATATATACAATACTACTAACTATTATAATGCTAATAAAAAATTAATCATAATTTTAATAATGATTTTAATAATGAGAGTAATTAAAATAGTTATATTTAATGAAATAAAGATAATATAAATTAATAATAAAAATTACTAACAGCAGCATTCCGATTAGTACAAAATAACAGCAATAATAATAACAAAAATGTTAATGATGAGATCATATAATGTAAAATTAGTCCTCGCGCGAAAGAGCAGGACACAAAATGTTTTAAATAATAATAATAATAGAATAACAATAGCAAAGACTTTCGCTGGCGAGGACTACTATTGATCGCAACCAGTTATACAGTCCTTTTGAAATTTTCATCTCTATTCTTCTCGTTATGTACTGAATATTTGTTGATGAAACCTATATGAAATATGTTCCTTATTAAATTTTCTATTCTGAAAGAAGTTTTAAAAAATTTAATCTAAAAAAGTTATTTTAAAGTTTTTGTTAAAAAATTCAGATTTTCTCATCATTCAGACCTATATTACAAAGAGGGGTAGCACAAAATGAGTTGTAGTGTAAGGAGAAACAAACTGAAACAGAGAATGTTCAGATCTGTAATAATACAAAGAAGGGGTTGCAAAAATGAGGTGTGGTGTGAGGAGAAATACAAACTGACACAGAGAGAATATTCAGACCTGTAATAATACAAAGAGGGGGTTGCAAAAATGAGTTGTGGTGTGAGGAGAAATACAAACTGAAATAGAGAGAAGAAGAGTTTTAAAATATAATCTTAAAAAGATAAGATACAAGTTAGAAAAGCATTTCATCCAAGGCCTGAAAATTGTTAAACAAAATGTTTTTACTATAGGCTTTAAAAATAAAGGCACAAGATTCAATTTGAAATTTATTGATCTTCAAATGCACTTTTATAAATTTTACAACGTAAGGTATAAAAATTTAATTTAAATTGAATAAAAAAATTACCTTGGATTTATTTTATGTAATGTACATTTTGTTGCAATTTAAAAACATTGTCTTTCATCTAGCAATTAATGATATAGATATAAACTTTTCAATGAGTTTTTTTTTTAAAGTGCAACAGAATGTGATTAAATGAAGTAATCTATATATATATATATATATATATATATATATATATATATATAATACAATTAAGTGTTTCCTTTTCAGATTAAATATATTTTAACTCTTTTTCAAAGTGTTGTTAACATGTTTTATTAACTGTTTGCTTATATATATATATATATATATATATATATATATATATATATATATATATATATATATATATATATATATATATATATATACTCGTAGTAAAAAAAAAAAAAAACCTGACTCGTGCGCCACCACCAAAAATTGAAAACTAAACATTTAGCTTACGATTTATTTTTTTCACTGCCGTCAATGACTGAGCTATAAAGACATGTTTACTGCAAAGCTAAAAATTAAAACATGAACCAATAGCTATTACGTTATGCATGCATATTTGTAATGCCAGCATTCGACCTGCACCTGGCAAATTCCATTTTTTTTAATTTTCACACTTTTGTGCCGATTTTCCCTGGCTAAAACTCAAATGTAAAGTTTCGATGAGTTCAAATACCTTATATATGAAGTTTCATGTCTGTAGACAAAAAAAATATATAGGAGGAGTTTGGTGAGCAAAATTTTTAAAACAGAAATATATACATATATATAAATACATATGGAAAGAGTTTTGTGTTTACAATAACATTTTTACGCAAATATTACGCAAGTATAAATCATGTAGAATATCTGCATGAATATAATTAAACGTAATATTTAACTTAAGATAATCATCCCATAAGAAAACCGAAAAAAAAACTAATAGGGAATTAATGAAAATGAATGTTTAAAAGAATATGCAAATTAGCTTGATCTTTTGCTAGTGAATTCAATTCCACAACCTTTATGTTAGAAAGTTGTAAAAATAATGTTGCTTTAATTCAAAAATTGTTTTATTAAAATTATATTTTCTTACGCAAACATTTCAATAAATGTTTTTACAATTATATATTGCTACAATTTTATACAATAAATGTTTTTACAATTATATATTGATACAATTTTATACAATAAATGTTTTGGTTTTCAAATATTTTTGTGTTTGGAAAAAAATCTGGTTATTTATTTGCAGTGTTATTTGACCAAGAAGAAATCGGAGTTATCGCCCCTAACAATGACGCCGTCCGTGTAATGCAGAAGTGCTATTATTTATTATATAATATTTTCTATTTCTAAAAGTAAAGATCTCTGATATTTCGAGACAAATACCGCAATGTATACATAAAGTGTATTTTATGTAAAAAAAAAAATTGTGATGGGTATACACAGACAAAATAGGGCAAGAAAAGCAATTTAAGTTCAACAATCAGTTTTAGCCAAAATTTGGGCGAAAACCAAACGAACTAAGCGAGATATTCCAACGTTACCTATACTACAATTGAACGAAATAATTCATTTAAAAAAAGAAATTATCAATTAAAAAAAATATGACACAAGTTTTCGCAGGTTAAATTCAAGCCGACGTCCCTCACGACCCAGGCCGTTCAGACTAAAATCAAGCATCATAAAAAATAACCTATCCAATACAGAATATTCTCAAAATACTTTTTTTTTTTTTAAATCAATTTTTTTTTTAACCTTCAGTAAATCTTAAGAAGTGAATATTCTGTATTTGATACATTTATTATTATTTATTTACATTTTTTTTAAGATGATTAATTTTACTCTGGCAGGCCTGCCCGCCTGCGGCAAGTGTCGGCGGAAAACTTTGCTTGAATTTAACCGTTCTCATGTCTGTGTATGTATTTTTCGCGTCTACGATACACATTATTAATTTATTTACTAATAATCGATTATTCATTGGAAAAAAACAAGCTATAATGTAAAATAAATAGTTGTATTATTCAGGTTATTTTAGGCACGTGCAAAATGAATGAGGATTCTCAAAATGTATAAACATTTTGATCCCTCTCTTTACTTAAAAATTCACCAAAAATCAAGAAATTAACCAATTTTAATGAAATTTTCAGTATTTATCAAATAATGATCACGAAATATAATGAACTTATTACTTTTACGTAAACCCTTGTGGAATTGTATTATTTTGTTTAAACAAAAATACTTTTACTAAATTTATGGTTTTCAGTCGTAAAAAAATGAATGAATTCATTTTTGCTTTTTTTATGAAAATAAAGCATCCTAAATTGTAAGAATAAAAGAAAATATAATTTTTAAAGAAACATTACGAAAAAAAGCCTCTAAAATCTATATTAATGAAATCGATATAACTCGAAGAAAAAATAATTTCTCGGACTAACAATATTATTGAATTAAGCATTGTTTATTTAATATTTTTACACAAAAAAATTCTAATTGCAAAAAGATGATGAACGTATAATTAACACAAGATAATTTTCATATAATCTTGAAAAAAAATTGAAAAACTGAAAAAACAGGAACTTACAAAAATAATTAAATTTAAAAAATGGTGAAATTTATACAAACGTTTCCTGTCGGTAAGTACGGATGCTCAGTTGTGAAAAGAAACGAACACTAGTCGGTTTTGCCCACCCACTTCTCCACCTACCCAACGTAATTTTCAGGTACGCCTGTTTGCGTTTCAGACAACTTTAAATTTAATTTAGAAATTCCGATAAATTAAAAAGTAAGTTTTTTTTCTTAGTGTGTAATCTTTTCAATAATTATAAATCATTTTCTTTCAATTTTGACTTCTATATAAATATTAATAAATAATGTTAACCTTTTTTTTTTCAATGAATAAATTGTCAGTATAATTAATGAACTTTTATGCAGTAATGTCTTTGTCGTTCAAGTTTAAATTCTTTTTAATTTGATAATTAATACTTGTTTGAACTTTTTTATGAATCAATTTTCATTGTGAGTTATAAGTGAATTTAATCCACCTTTCAACATTTAAATTGCACTTGCAGTTTTGTTAAAAATAATTTATTGACGCGTTTAGAATATCAGATGAACGGTAAACGAGGTAAAACACACACACACTAAATAAATGCTAGCAAAGGCAATCGATATTTCTACATAACTAGATATGTTTTTTTTGTTTGTGCTTTAACTTTATTTTACATGTTTTTTCTCTCCCCCTATTTAAAAATAAAACTAGCGAAAAGGTCTGGATCGTTGATTCCTACACCGACTGCTGCAAGGAAGATGGCTGATAGATATCAATCCGAAATGGTGGAATCCGAAATAAAATTAGAATGAAATAAGAATGAAATAAGAATGAAATAATAAGAAAACAATAATGAAACAATAATGAAACAATAATGAAACAATAATGAAATAAGAATGAAATAATAATGAAATAATAATGAAATAAGAATGAAATAATAATGAAACAATAATGAAACAATAATGAAATGATAATGAAATAATAATGAAACAATAATGAAATAATAATGAAACAATAATGAAATAATAATGAAATAAGAATGAAATAATAATGAAACAATAATGAAATAATAATGAAACAATAATGAAATAATAATGAAACAATAATGAAATAAGAATGAAATAACAATGAAATAATAATTAAATAAGAATGAAACAATAATGAGATAATAGAAAATAAGAATGAAATAAGAATGAAACAATAATGAAACAATAATGAAACAATAATGAAACAATAATGAAATAATGATGAAACAATAATGAAATAATAATGAAATAATAATGAAACAATAATGAAACAATAATGAAATAATAATGAAACAATAATGAAATAATAATGAAATAATAATGAAATAAGAATGAAACAATAATGAAATAAGAATGAAATAATAATGAAATAATAAGAAAATAAGAATGAAATAATAATGAAACAATAATGAAACAATAATGAAATGATAATGAAACAATAATGAAATAATAATGAAACAATAATGAAATAATAATGAAATAATAAGAAAATAAGAATGAAATAATAATGAAACAATAATGAAATAAGAATGAAACAATAATGAAATAATAATGAAATAAGAATGAAATAACAATAAAATAAGAATGAAACAATAATGAAATAATCAGAAAATAATAATGAAAGAATAATGAAATAATAATGAAATAAGAATGAAATAATAATGAAATAATAATGAAATCAGAATTAAACAATAATGAAATAATAAGAAAATAATAATGAAATAATAATGAAATAAGAATGGGATAAGAATGAAATAAGAATGAAATAAGAATGAAATAAGAATGAAATAATAATAAAACAATAATGAAACAATAATGAAATAATAGGAAAATAATAATGAAACAATAATGAAATAAAAATGAAATAAGAATGAAATAATAATGAAATAATAAGAAACTAAGAATGAAATAATAATGAAACAATAATGAAACAATAATGAAATGATAATGAAACAATAATGAAACAATAATGAAATAATAATGAAATAAGAATAAAAATTATTAAAACAATAATGAAATAATAATGAAATAATAATGAAACAATAATGAAACAATAATGAAACAATAATGAAATGATAATGAAATAATAATGAAACAATAATGAAATAATAATGAAACAATAATGAAATAATAATGAAATAAGAATGAAGCAATAATGAAATAATAATGAAATAATAATGAAATATTAATGAAACAATAATGAAATAATAATGAAATAATAAGAAAATAAGAATGAAATAAAAATGAAGCAATAATGAAATAATAATGAAACAATAATGAAACAATAATGAAATAATAATGAAACAATAATGAAACAATAATGAAACAATAATGAAATAATAATGAAACAATAATGAAACAATAATGAAATAAGAATGAAATAATAATGAAACAATAATGAAATAATAATGAAATATGAAACAATAATGAAATAATAATGAAACAATAATGAAATAATAATGAAATAATAAGAAAATAAGAATGAAATAATAATGAAACAATAATGAAATAATAATGAAATAAGAATGAAATAAGAATGAAACAATAATGAAATAAGAATGAAATAATAATGAAATAATAAGAAAATAAGAATGAAATAATAATGAAACAATAATGAAACAATAATGAAATGATAATGAAACAATAATGAAACAATAATGAAATATAAAAATGAGAATGAAACAATAATGAAACAATAATGAAACAATAATGAAACAATAATGAAATGATAATGAAATAATAATGAAACAATAATGAAATGACAATGAAACAATAATGAAATGATAATGAAATAATAATGAAACAATAATGAAATGATAATGAAACAATAATGAAATAAGAATGAAATAAGAATGAAACAATAATGAGATAATAGAAAATAAGAATGAAATAAAAATGAAACAATAATGAAACAATAATGAAATAATAATGAAACAATAATGAAATAATAATGAAATAAGAATGAAACAATAATGAAATAATAATAAAATAATAATGAAACAATAATGAAACAATAATGAAATAATAATGAAATAATAAGAAAATAAGAATGAAATAAAAATGAAGCAATAATGAAATAATAATGAAACAATAATGAAACAATAATGAAATAATAATGAAACAATAATGAAACAATAATGAAACAATAATGAAATAATAATGAAACAATAATGAAAGAATAATGAAATAATAATGAAATAATAATGAAACAATAATGGAATAATAATGAAATAATAATGAATAATGAAACAATAATGAAATAATAATGAAACAATAATGAAATAATAATGAAATAATAAGAAAATAAGAATGAAATAATAATGAAACAATAATGAAATAATAATGAAATAAGAATGAAATAAGAATGAAACAATAATGAAATAAGAATGAAATAATAATGAAAAATAAGAAAATAAGAATGAAATAATAATGAAACAATAATGAAACAATAATGAAATGATAATGAAACAATAATGAAACAATAATGAAATATTGAAATGAGAATGAAACAATAATGAAACAATAATGAAACAATAATGAAATGATAATGAAATAATAATGAAACAATAATGAAATGACAATGAAACAATAATGAAATGATAATGAAATAATAATGAAACAATAATGAAATGATAATGAAACAATAATGAAATAATAATGAAATAAGAATGAAACAATAATGAGATAATAGAAAATAAGAATGAAATAAAAATGAAACAATAATGAAACAATAATGAAATAATAATGAAACAATAATGAAATAATAATGAAATAAGAATGAAACAATAATGAAATAATAATAAAATAATAATGAAACAATAATGAAACAATAATGAAATAATAATGAAATAATAATGAAGTAATAATGAAACAATAATGAAATAATAATGAAATAATAAGAAAATAATAATGAAATAATAATGAAACAATAATGAAATAATAATGAAATAAGAATGAAATAATAATGAAATAAGCACAAAAGGCTCTTTTCTGTGCCACCAAATTTTAATGAACGTCTTTCAACTACACATACAAAATAACGATAAATACTCGTCAAGCTGAAACCCCCATCAATAATTTCCTCCACTCTTTATCTGTGCCTAAATCAAAACGTAAATTCCATGAACAAAGCTTCTTTCTTAGAAGTGCACGCCTGTGGAACTCTCTTCCGTTTGCCTGTTTCCTACCTGATTACAACTTGGATGTCGTCAAGTCCAACATAAACAAATTCCTGATGAACCGCCCCCTTAAGTAAGACACTTTATTAAATCTCCAATAAAAAAAAAATACATAGAATATTCTTATCGCAAATCTGAAAACCCCTACGTTTCACGTACAATTACTACGATACTATCCCCTTGATTACTGTACACGCAATAACCCTTATCCCCGAGTGGCTTGCGGGCCTTGAAAGTGGTGATCACCATGCAAAAATAAATAAATAAAGCGATTCAAATAATACCTTCTTACTTTCCAAGTGGCACTATGCCTTTTTTGTGGTGAAAATGTGTAAAAAAAAATATTTTTAAATATAAGATAAAAATGAAAAACAAAAATTACTTTTAGTCATCATAATTGTCAATTTAATAAACTTCAAACATAAATTAATTAAAATATAATAATGTTTCAATTTCTGAAATCCAATACAAATCCATGCTTTCGATATAAAAAAAAAAAATAATGGGCCTAACATCATATCGAGCGGCTGTTTTTTTGGAGTTTCGACTCTAAAACAGAGTCACTTATTATTCTGGAACACCATAATAGATTCATTATATTCTATGATCATTAATTAATAAATACTGACAATTTCATTAAAATTGTTTTATTTCCTGAATTTGGATGAATTTTTAAGTAAAGGGGGGGGGGTCTGTGACTCATATACAAAGAGTCGCTTGATAATGCCGGAATAATGTTAAATAATGAAATAAATTATGTTTTTATGTACTTCCATACTTCTTCGAATTTTGCCATCAGGATATTTTTGACACGATAAACAAACCTCATTGCTACCACTATCATATTTTTTTTAATTAAAAGTTAAGTACATTTATTGTATTAATTCATTATCTTAAGTCTTTAACTTAATACTTGGAAAAAATTTCAGAAAACTTATATCTCTCTTGCCAGAAAAATGTGAACATAGTCTTTGTCAAAATAAATTTTTACGTGAAACGTAGGAGTTTTCAGATTTGCGATAAGAATATTCTATGTATTTTTTTTTATTTTACAAGTTTTTTTTTCATTGAGAAATTAACTTTAAACTATAATCTTTCAAACACAATAAAAATTAATCTAAAATTAAAATATATATATATATTATGATTAACCCACGTTCAAACCAATGTCTCCTACCGAGTCGGTCATTAAATTGCACGTACCTAGAACTGCAAGAGGGCCGATTATTCGAACTATTGTTCCCATGCTGGACGTTATTCTCACGGCGTTATGGCTGATATATCTTATCGAACTCTGGAATTTCTCTGTCGAACTCGGGAATTTGTACAGTAAAACTCATTATGTAAACCATCGGATAGCTAGCTCTCATTTGTGTCAGCCATGATCGGGTAGGAGTAAGTTTTAAGTAATTCATGATGCTATTAGAAACCCACCAAATATATGTCATGGTAACATATATTGAGTGGGTTTCTAACAGTATTTTTATTTTTATTTTATTTTTGAGTTATTTTCAAACCTTTAAATAGTTAGGTGTCAATTCGCGGCCATTTTTCTTGTTCTCGCGCAACGCTTGACACTATATATTTTTCGAATCGAACAAACGTTTTACAGTGAGTAAAAACACTAAAAACTTTTCCAGATAGGTAGAAGAGTAACTTATCTTGCCTTCGATAACATTTATTTGTTATATAATTTTGAATTCTTTTATCATTTTTTTTTTCGAATCTCTGGGGATTATAAAACAAACTCAATTGCAATATAAGAAAATATGAACCAAGTTACATTTAATTTAAAGAAATATTTTAAATTGTTCGTTTAAAAAAAACTTTTTATATTTTATTTTTGCAATAAAATTATTTTTTCTGAAAAATTGAATTTAATTGTTTTCTGTTATTTTTAAAATGTGCATTCGTTTTTTTTAACTTGTTCGTTCTTCTTTTTTTATTCAATCTTCGCCCCAAACAAAGCAAGTGCCACTTTGAAGTAGGGGGCTACTATCAGGGAAAATTTGCGGGGGCATTATGAAGGGAGATGAGTAGAAAGATGTTTGTTCACATTACACTTGAACTTCTGCATATCAGTACAGTTGGGAAAGCAGTATCCCGGAAGGGAGTTCCAAAGACTTGCGGTTCTGGGGGAAGAAACTATTGGAGTAAAAGGCTTTCTTACACCTAGGGATCTCTACTGTAAAGGGGTGGGACTTAGTTGCTTGTCGGGTTTGTCGGGGTAGTCACGTCGAGGAGGTACAAGTGCTTGCAGTTTGTCAGAGCATTCATCATTAAAGGAAGTACTTTCAGGCAGTGTATTCTTAGCCATTGCTATTGGTGGTAGAGAAGGTTTCTTGTAGTTATTGAAGGAAACAAGCTTAGTCTTGGCAGCATTGAATGTGACCATCCATTTGTGTCCCCATTCCATTACAGATTGGAGGTCATCCTCTAGTGATTCTGCCATTTCCTTAGATATGTGTTCATTTGTTTTCCCCTCATGCCTGTTATAGAGGGTGGTGTCATCGGCAAATATACCCATCTCCGAAACAATTTTATCAGGGATGTCATTTATGAATATCAGGAACAATAAAGGTCCAAGGATAGACCCCTGGGGTACTCCCGCATTTATATCATATTGTTTAGATGTACGACCGTCGAGGACAACTTGGATTTTTCTCTTACTTAAGAAGGATTTAATTATATTGTGTATTCTTCCAGTGATACCATATGATCTAATTTTCCTTAGAAGACCATCGTGCCATACCATGTCAAAAGTCTTAGATATATTAAGGGCTACCGCTCTACCCTCCCCTGTTTTGTCCAGAGAACGGTATATACGTTCGGAGATTAGAGTTAAGATGTCTGCTGTTGAACGGTTCTGATTTATTAATTCATTTTACGAATTCTTTTATTTTGTTTTGATGTTAAAATAGAATTGGTCTTAATCGTTTCTGTTCTTGTTAAAAGCTTGATATAATAACACCTGGTAATTTCAGACGAGGCTACATCTTTGGAGATTTCATTGTCTACAAAAAATTACAATCTAAATTTTAACTGCCAAAATATTGACATTTACGTGTGGAGTGGAAAGAGTTTCTTGAACTTGATTTTATTATTTAAATGTGCATTTTTTTTTCTTTATACACTTTTAATTACCCGTCCAAAATAAGGTAGGTTTTATTTGCTTGTCTTTTATATTTGAGGATTATATATATATATATATATATATATATATATATATATATATATATATATATATATATATATATATATATATATAGTACTATTTCGCTGTTTCACAGCTCCTCTAGACCACTACCTCACGCCAGTTTGAAACCCGATCGGCCAAACGACAATCGAAGCTTCTAACCGTTGCGCTATACGGCTGCTGCTATGCGGGCAGTGAATTAACAATCTTTTTGACATTGTCCAAAGTACCTAAGCTTAACTAGTTTACACAAAAAGCATCGCTTCATACGCTAATGGCAATTTGTATATCGCTTCCCAAATGCTCAACCTAAGATAGGGAGCATTATAGTCATCCACATACAGTACTGTTTCGCTGTTTCACAAGCAATAACCTCAAGCCAGTTCAAAACCCGATCACCCAAACGACAATCGGATCTTCTAACCATTTCTAACTATTGCGCTATACGGACAGTGAATTAACAATGTTTTGACATTGTCCAAAGTACCTAAGCTCAATTTGTTTATACAAAGAGCATCGCTTCATACGCTAATGGTAATTTGTATATCACTAATTATATATATATATATATATATATATATATATATATATATATATATATATATATATATATATATATATATATATATATACTTAAATATTTTTTTTTTACTATAATAATTAAATACCTACAGACACTAGTGTTTCATCCTTTCAGGAATCTTCAGTGAAGGTTGTCACGATTAATACCAGTCGACAGATTCGAACTCGGCAACACGAGCCATCTCTGGCTCGATTAGCAAAGACCGTATCCAATCGGCTACCATTAACCACGTGAAATAATGTTTAATTTAAACATTTTAATTTTAAATTTTCTTTACGTTAGTATGGAAACCTTTAAAATATAAAATTCTTTTATTTTAAAAAAAATATTTTATCGGACCAATTACATAAACAAAGAAAATTGCTCCAGGGAAATGCCCACTTCGGACCATTACATTGTGATGTGGATTACTCAAAATACAGTTTGGATCAATTTACAACACTGTTATCAATGACATTTTCTTCGGATTTTACCATGCAATTTGGATGTGGATTTTTATATCCTTTTCATTAACTTCCCTTACTCTATGACATTTAAATACTTAAACAACTTTTAATTGTGATTTTCCATGTCTCAATGACTTTAGCAAATAAGGTGTAAACCATTATAATTATTTGCTAAGATTTTCTACTCTGAAGAGATGGTAGACATCGAAATCCTATAGGATAAGGAGTAAGAATATTTTAAATGTATTCTTTGTCTTACATAGAATAATAAAAATCTTTTGATTTGAAATTCAAACATTTCATTTCATAAATTTTTAAATTCATTGTAATGACTAAAATTTTATATATATATATATATATATATATATATATATATATATATATATACAGAAAAACTGGCAAGTAGTAAAAACCTGAAGAAGGTGCTCAATACTATATGTGTATGCGTATGTGCATATATGTGTATATACTTGTGTGTATGTATATATATGTGTGTGTGATTATATGCGCATATATATTTGTCTGCTTCTGTGTACAATGTATGTATATGTGTTGCATTTGGCACGAAACTCGCCTAATTATACTTATATATATATATATATATATATATATATATATATATATATATGAAGTAAAATGGAGGTGGAAGGACCTGGATACTCAACGTTTCGCTCGATTTATGCGGGCTTCTTCAAGAGGGATGGTCATTGACGAGAGAGTCGGAGGATTGGGGCTATATATAATGATGGGGGAGAGCAATGTGTTTCCTTATGTAAATTAGATATCATATATGCATATATATATACATTTTATGAGAGAAAAAAAATAAATTAGAGTAAATTAGTGTAGTGGATTACGTCTAAAAGTTAAAATATCGTAGAGATTTTAAAAAAAAAATGTGTTTGGAAATATAGCGGTGATAGATTAAGTAAATAAAATGACACGAGATTACGAAAGAATTCTTTTTTTTTTTTAAATTAGAAATAATTGAATTGGGATAAAATAGCGTAGTAACTTAAAAGATGGTGTCTAAAAATAAGAATAGGAGTTGATAAAATGGAGTCTAAAAATAGATAATGATAAAATAAAATACAGTAAATAAGTAAAATAAAAATAATAAAATTAAGTGAAATTACGATTTTTTTTTTTTTTTTTTTTTTTTTTATCGCGTTTAACCGGTGTCTAAGTTGTTCTCTTTAATAATTATTTCCGACAGAAAGGGAGCAACATGGAAAAAAACTTTTCTTTGCTTAATTATATTGCTGAAATGGGAGATTATAATCGACTCAATTAAACGTCGTGTGGATCTGTTATGTATGTGTTTAAGGAAAGTTGCTTTGTTAAAATCAAAATGGTGGTCGTTTTCCATGATGTGACAAAATATGGCGTTGAGTGTATTGTTGTTTTTTACATCTCTTTTGTGTTCATATACTCTTTTATTTAAATTACGCTGAGTTTCTCCTACGTATATTCTTCCACAATCAAGGCAGGGTATGGAATATATTACGGCTTTGGTGTTAATGTTGGTATTAGTTATAATTTTACGTGTCAGATCCCTAATTGTTAAAGAGTTTAGTTTTGTTATTTTAATGCCTGTCTTATTTAGGTTCTTATAGATTGTGTCGTTGTTTTTATTAGTTGGTAATGTTAATTGTCTGTTGTGTGTCTGGCTATTTAGGGAATGGTCTCGGTTTCGGTTATGGTAAATTTTTAGTGCTTTTCTTTTTGTATTTGCCAAAAAATGTTGAGGGTATTGCAAGTTCATGAATGTACGTTCGATATATTCAAATTCTTCCACGATGTATTCTTCACTGCATATTCTCAGTGCCCTAAGAAAAAATCCTATTAGAATACCTCTTTTAACTTTATCATCGTTGCTCCCTTTCTGTCGGAAATAATTATTAAAGAGAACAACTTAGACACCGGTTAAACGCGATAAAAAAAAAAAAAAAAAAAAATTCGTAATTTCACTTAATTTTATTATTTTTATTTTACTTATTTACTGTATTTTATTTTATCATTATCTATTTTTAGACTCCATTTTATCAACTCCTATTCTTATTTTTAGACACCATCTTTTAAGTAACTACGCTATTTTATCCCAATTCAATTATTTCTAATTAAAAAAAAAAAATTCTTTCGTAATCTCGTGTCATTTTATTTATTTAATCTATCACCGCTATATTTCCAAACACAATTTTTTTTAAATCTCTACGATATTTTATCTTTTAGACGTAATCCACTACACTAATTTACTCTAATTTATTTTTTTTTCTCTCTCATAAAATGTATATATATGTATATATGATATCTAATTTACATAAGGTAACACGTTGCTCTCCCCCATCATTATATATAGCTCCAATCCTCCGACTCTCTCGTCAATGACCATCCCTCTTGAAGAAGCCCGCATAAATCGGGCGAAACGTTGAGTATCCAGGTCCTTCCACCTCCATTTTATTTCATATCGTCGGATTTAATCCAGCTCAACAATCATATATATATATATATATATATATATATATATATATATATATATATATATATATATATATATATATTCATTTGTATATGTATATATGTGTGTATATATTTATATATAGCCATCTCTATTTTTTATATATATTCATGTATTTGTATGTGTATGTGCATGTATGTTTATATATGTATGTGTGTATGTATATATATAAATGTATATGTATATATGTATATGCATATATCTACCCAATTTCCTTTACTTTCATTATTTTTATCTTTATTATTTATTATTAGTATCGCTCTCTGTTACTATTATTATCTTCTTTATCATTGTTATTTTCATTATTATCACTATTAGTTCTATTTTATTTTATTATATATATATTATATTTTTCTATCTTTTATTATTATTATTATTATTATTATTATTATTATTATTATTATTATTATTATTATTATTACCTATATCTACCTACATGCATATTTAATAATTTTAAACCTATTCAATCCATGCCCGGCAATTTTCAATTTAATTATCTAATTTGTTAAACACCTTTACAGCAAATGCATTTAAATAGATAATTCATTAAATTCGCATCTTAGTTACTCCGAACAAGGGCCCTCCTCCCCAATCCGTGTAAATCATTACCGTGTCAAACTTCATCACACCACGACAATATTACCTCTCCCGTCTTCTCTCTTAACCTACCCCTCTTCCCCTCTCTCTCTCTCTCTCTCTCTCTCTCTCTCTCTCTCTCTCTCTCTCTCTCTCTCTCTCCTCCATACACTCGAAATCCGTGTCTATCTGGCTAAAGTTTTTAAACTCAACTTCAGCCGTGCTTCGATGTTTTCTTTTATTTAATTATAAACTCTTAAACTTAAATGCTGTCAAATCAAAATTGAGATCCCCCCCCGCCTTTTTCCATCGTCTTCTTCTAATATTATCTTTCCAAATCATAATAACCACTTCTGTTCAAGTCTGACGAAGTTGCTGGATCGCAAATACGATCCGGTAGCAGAAACATGTGTAACTAAAACAGATAAAACGGTAATAATAATAATAATAATAATATATATATATTATATATATATATATATATATATATATAGATAGATAGATAGATAGATAGATAGATAGATAGATAGATAGATAGTATGTTATGAAAATATATATGCCAATTAAGTTACACAGAATATTCCCGTGAGAATGAAACGCAGAATAATCTATGTATTGAGCATTTTTGGAGTAAATACTGAAAATTTACGCATAAAATTTCATCTTCGTATATTAATTTATGTGATTAAATGAAGTAGTCATATATATATATATATATATATATATATATATATATATATATATATATATATATATATATACATATATATACATACACACACACGCACATATGCGTGTGTGTGTGTATCTTCTATAATATAAAGCTGAATGTGTGTGTGTGTGTGTGTGTGTGTGTGTGTGTGTGTGTGTGTGTGTGTGTGTGTGTGTGTGTGTGGTCACGAATAGGCTCCTATATGGTTGACTATTTAAAAAAAACTGATTACATATAATGATAGAAGACGTACCGAGACACAGGAATGGATATGTTTGATCTGGCAGAACGTGGGTCATTAAAATTGTGGGGTCTGCGTTCGCGCCTGGTCCACAAAGTATGGAAATAAAAAATTTAAAAATTAAAAAAAAAATGTTTACAAGTGTTTTTGATATAGATGTACATAAGAATACTTTGATAAGTATGTTTTAACTTAAATAGGGATGGTATAATAAAATTGTGGGGTCTTCGTTCGTGCCTGGCCTCCATAGAATGGAAATAGGCACACACTTTAATAAAGACTTTTCATATCTATCTGCGTAAATATACTTTGATAATTATCTTTCAGTTTGAAGAAATATGGTATAATAAAATTATGGGGTGTTCGTTCGCGCCTGACCTCCATAGAATGGAAATATGTCACAAAGTTTAACAAGGTTTTTTTTAATATAGATCCACAGAATATTGTGATAAGTGTTTCAGTATGAACAAGTATGGTATAATAAAATATGGGGCTTATCTATTTTATTTTTACTTTCATCATATTTTGCTTTGGTTTTGATACCCCCAAATTCGAAGCTATCTCTTTACAACCCTTCCTTTTCATAACCTATCATACTTTCATAAATCAGAGTCAATTTTCTGTAGGCTGTTTTTGAACCCAGTCAAAGACGGGTACTTTTGCTAGTATATATATATATATATATATATATATATATATATATATATATATATATATATATATATATATATATATATATATATATGAAAAGGAGTAGGACTCCGAAACCCGCGGGTCTGTAGATTACTGTTTTTAAAAAATAATAAATAACTAACACGTCCAAAATAAAAATGTTCAACTTTCTAAAAAAATAAAAAAAACACTGATTCTCCAAGGCGGAGACGTTCACCTTGATATATCGTTTAAAAAATCAACAACAAAACCACGTAAATAGATAAACGATGAAAACGAAGCAGTAAATCGTCTGTGGCATCATAGCGTAATAGATTAGGTCCAAGGTTCGAATCTTAACAACAGTCAAGCTACGCTGAAGAGGAGTGGGGCTCCGAATCACGCGTGTCAGTAGATTACTGTTTTTAAAAAATAGTAAATAAATAAAAAATAGTAAATAAATAAAAATTCGTATTCCTGTCTGTTTGTTTGTTCACAATTTAATTAATATATACAAAACGTTCTTTACTTTACTCTCTCATTTATTTCTCTATATATAGTATGATTCTTGCAAACTAGATACAATAAAGAGATCTTCTCATTTGCATATGACATTAAGAAAAATCGATTTTATTAAATAGCGGTATTTTAGTTAATGTTTCTAACGAGAGAATTGTTATAAGTGTTCTATTTAAAATCGTTATTTAATAAATTTTAAACAATAATTATATTGATAACATATTTAATTTTATTTATTTGGAATTATTATTCCAACATCGATTTTTTTTTAATTTTTGTTTTAGAGTTGTTTTCCCCTTCGGAACATAAATAAAAAATAAAAACTAATTTGGTAATAAATTTCTAGCTTGAAAAAATAATTCCGAGTCTCTTTGTATCCCTTCTGCCGAAATATCTATTGGAGAGGGTATCACATACTTCTTTTTGGGGGCGATTGCATGTATTTATCCATTCTTTTATTTTTGGAATTGTTGTGGGGGTATACACGCTGACCATGATGAAAATGATTAGTATAGCAGGTGTGTTCCAAACGGAACTTCATGTCAACCCAGGCAATGCCGGGTGCCCATGCTAATATATATATATATATATATATATATATATATATATATATATATATATATATATATATATATATATATATATATATATATATATAAAATAAAAATTATGATAAAACTATTTCTTCGAAACTCCGCGGATTAAGGACTATCCACTTATTAAGTTTTTTTTGTTTTACACAGTGATCACCACTTATCAAGGCCCGGAAGCCACTCAGAGATAAGGGTTATTGCAAGTACATTACGTTAGTGTGGAGATTTGATGAAGTGTTTACTTAAGGGGGCGATTCATTAGGAATTTGTTAACATTGGACTTGAAGACATCCAAGTTGTAGTACGGTGGGAAGCAGGCAGACGGAACAGAGTTCCACAGGTGTACAGTTCTAAGAAAGAAGCTTTGTTCATGGAATCCGCGTTTTGATTTAAGCACAGATATAGAGCGTTTCCTTTTTAGATTAAATATGTTTTTAACTCTTTTCCAAAGTGTTTTTTAGCATTTTTTATTAACTATTCGCTCTTTTATATATATATATATATATATATATATATATATATATATATATATATATATATATATATATATATATAGACTTGTTTGTAATATACTGAATTTTACTGGTTACGTATAATTCAGTAAATTTCATATACCAATGAATTTTTAAGCCAAAAAGAGATGACTTAAAATGTAAGCTACAAAATTATCATATTTCATATTTGAGCATTAATATACTGTATTAATAAAACCAAGACTTTAAAAAAGAATTTATAGCAATAAAAAGTGTATTTCATTGTAAGTTATAATTGTTTCAAGACTAGTTGGACAATTTCAAGCATTATGGCGTTTGAAAATTTTCACATAACCAGCCTTTCTTCAGACTTCTTGATGAAAAAACCCTTTAACAATAGAACATTATTTAAAGAAATTTCCCTTAAAGGAAAAGAAGCATGCGAAAACATTTATTCTGGACGCATCCTTATCAAGAGCTTATTTAAATATTTTCGCATGCTTCTCTCCCTTTAAGGGAAATTTCTTTATATATATATATATATATATATATATATATATATATATATATATATATATATATATATATATATATATATATATATATATATATACTAGCCGTACCCGGCCAAACGTTGCTGTGGCTCAGTTTGTTAAAATGGAACACATTCCTCATAAAAAATTGCATTTTGTATTGTTTATTTATTTTATTATTTTGTAATTTTTTTTATCAATAAAAGTTGGGTTTTTTCCCCAAGAAAAGGTGAATTTTTTACCATAAATTGTTAGGTGAAAGTTTTTTTTTTTTTTTTTTTTTTCAGGAATTTTTTTTTAAAAGAAAGTTGGCAGTAAACATTTCTTTTTGAAAACAGAATTTTTATTATAAAAAGAAAAGTTGAATGTTTTATATGAACACTGTAAATAGTTAGGTGAAAGTAGAGAAAAGTAGAGAAAAGTTAGATTTTTTTTCAAGAGAATGTACAATTTTTTTGTCAATAGATGTTAAGAAAATAAACGGAAAAAATACTCCCATCATTAATTAATTGACAATTCCAAAAAATATTTAAAATTATTTATTTGTTCGAAAAGAAAACCCCAAAAAACAAAACACACAAACGAAAAAATAAACAAACAAACAAAAAAAACTAATAAATGTTTTGGTTTTGTTTTGTTTTTCAAATGGCGCTCGCCCAGGTTAAACTATTATGAATACGTCATTTCAATTTTCTGTTTTTAATAAAAAAAAAAATTGTTCCATGAAAAACTTCCCCGTTCTCATCAATTAAATCGAAACATTTCCAATTAAACAATTACGGATATATGTTCTCTTTCACTTTCTTTATTTACTTTTAAAGCAACATTGGACTTTTATAAAATAGTTTTTTTTGTTTTGTTTTGTTCTTGTTTTTTGTTGTTTTTTTTTTCGAACAAATAAATAATTTTAAACAATTTTTGAATTGTCAAGATTCATTTTCTCCAGTAATATCGGTTCACCAAATTTCTGGAAGTAATAAAATATAATTTTAGTTTAATTTAACGTTTTCGGAAGTAATAAATGTTAATTTTGGTAAATTTATTCTTTCCCTTTCCAGAAGCAATCGTTCGACCACATAATGATGTCTCCCCTAGATTTGGATAGCAAGTGCGTAACAAAAAAATGGCGTCTCCAATTTCGGCAATAAAGTGTAGAAGCACCCCAGATTTTTATGGGTCGCTATTTTTGCCATAAACTGTTAGGTGAAAGGGTTTTTTTTTCAGGAGAACTTGCACTTTTTTTTTAAAGAAAGTTGGTAGTAAACGTTTCTTTTGGAAAGCAGAATTTGGTACTCATTGGGCGTTGAGATCCATGGCGACCAGCATAAAAAAACACGCATCGCTCCCTTTCTGACGCAAGCGCACGTAACACTTTTTTTTTATTTACTGACGTTGTCGTAGTAACTAAACGATTATTTGTCACATTTATTTTGAAAAAAAGTTTAACTCTTTATGAATATTAAAAGAAAAATTACTAAACATTTATTAATAATGCCTCACTTTTACAGATATTTGTTTTAAAATTTCTTTTTAAATGACGACTTTTATCGACTTTTTTTAACAGCATTTGCGGATGGGTAAGCTGACATTTGTTTTTGTTTTTAATTTCTTTTAAAATGACTTTTATTTTGATAGCATTTGCGGATGGGTAAAAAACGAAAAAAGTAACTAAGCCATTTACTGACAATTTCTCGGTATGTTAATGTTGGTAAAATTTATTTGTTAAAAATATTTGTAAAAGTGAGAATTATTAGTAAATGGTTTATTTTAAAAAAAAAATTTTTTTTACCCATCCACAAATGCTATTAAAAAAAAAAGAAATCGATAAAAAAGTCATTTAAAAAGAAATTAAAACAAATGTCAGCATACCCATCCGCAAATGCTATTTAAAAAAAAAGTCGATAAAAGTCGTCATTTAAGGAATTTAAAAACAAATGTCTGTAAAAGTGAGGCATTATTAATAAATGTTTAGTAATTTTTCTTTTGATATTCATAAAGAGTAAAAATGGAATGGAAATTTAAATTTTGCTCCGTTTTAATCTATTTTTTTTTTATTGTGCTTCTCCCAAACAAATATAATCAAGAAAATAACATTCAGCAATTGTACTTTATATATATAAAACACAAAATATTAAAAAATATATATATATATTAACGAAAGAGAAATAATTCCATTTTTAAACGAAAAAAGTCAATTTGGTATATAAAAGTTCCGTTTAGTGATGTCACGTGATGACACGCGCTGTGAAATAATTGTCCCCAAATAAAAAAAATGGCCCATCCGTAAAAAGAAAATCAAATATTTATTATAGAAAAATTACGTATAATGTTATAATTACAAATAGATATATAGAAACACGCATGCGTACCATAAACATATTATACCAAAATGTGGAAGCCATCCGTCCAGGTGGAAGCCATCCGTCCAGTGGTTATTTAGACTATTAATTACGAACGAACCAAGAGTTACATACATACATGCATACATATACATATATATATATATATATATATATATATATATATATATATATATATATATACACTTCATTTAATCACATAAATTAATATACGAAGATATAAACTACTTCATTTAATCACATAAATCAATATGCGAAGATATAATTAAGACGGCTAAGACGTCGGATTTTCTTTCACTTTCTTTTTCCGTCTTCGCGGCACGGGTTCGAGCCTGCCTGCCTGCCTGCCTACTACTATTTTTTTTTTTTTTTTTTTGCGCAACACACACCTTCTAACAACCGGCAACGCCGGGCACCGAGGCTAGTTTTATATAAATTAAAAACAAAATTTCAATATTACAATGGTTTCGGCCTTCACTTATCGGTAAAAAAAACGACAGATTTGTTTTTTCAAAAATTTGATCAATTTTTGTGATTTTTGGAATATACCATATTCATTCCGTAACAAGTAGGTATACGATAAAACTTTTCTTTATTTTTGTTTATCGCTGTAAGTGCCAATCTAAAAAGCACCTCGTTTTTTTGTTAAATCGTTTTAATTAATATTACTATTAATAATAATACTAACATTAATATCGACAAAAGTATTACGTATATATAAGAAAATAAGAAAATAAAATTACAAATGATCGAATTGAATATTTATTACAAATTGTCTAGAAAATAAGGGTGCTTGTCCAGAGTTCCACCTCGTAAAAAAATATAAGGAAAAATCTGTATGATGTACGTACCCGTGAAGGAAAGAAAATATGCTACTTATATTCTCTTAAAAATGATTTTTCTTTATAAAAATAATTTTTTTAAGAAATGATTTTTCTTTATAAAAATTATTTTTTTTAATAAATGATTTTTATTTATAAAAATTTTTTTTAATAAATGATTTTTTTTTATAAAAATAATTTTTTTTAATAAATGGTTTTTCTTTATAAAAATAATTTTTTTAATAAATGATTTTTCTTTATAAAAATAATTTTTTTAATAAATGATTTTTCTTCATAAAAATAATTTTTTAATCAATGATTTTTCTTTATAAAAATATTACTTGATCAATTTACGTGACTTTTGGTGCACGTTATTTTATTTCCGTTACTGCTACGTACGTCATACATATTTTGGTGCTTGTTAAGACATAGTCGACAGATCGACTTTTTTTAATATGTAGTTTTAAAAAAAACAAGTACTTACTTAATTTGTTTTATCGAAAATAGTAATATATTAAAAAATTACGAAAATTCATGGAGTAGAAAATTATAGTTAAAAGTAATTTTTACAGAAAATTGGGGATAATCGCATTTTCCCCAGAACACCTTGATAATTGCGAATACAGAAGGCATACTTATTTCCCTTTTCTCCACTTTAATGGCTAACGTATTCTTTTAGATCATATCGATAGACTTTTCTCACTAAAAACACAATAGCAGCTGTTCTACTCGATGAATTTTCGTAATTTTTCGATATATTACTATTTTCGACACGACAATCAAGTACGTAAGTATTGTTGTTTTTTGCTTAAATCTAGACTAGCTGGGGGCTCTCGGTTTTACCCGTGCGTAAAATACGCTTAAACATGATATTTTAATTTGTCCAGATTTCGTATATATTATTATAGAGTCGTGATTTTAAAAATGAAAAAAATATTTGGGTGCCATCAGTTAGAATTGAAACCGAAGCATTCAAAGTTGGTGACGTTATCACTGGACCAACATGACACACATCGGGACGCCGATTTAAAAATAACTGTTTCGGTAGGGACTGCCAAAAGTCACCACAGAATTTCCCCCTCCCTATATGTAAAACGATGTAAATTTATTATAAATTAATATCAATATAACTTTTGTACCATTTAAAAGAAGACGGGCACAATAAACCAGTAATAATTAAAAAAAAATTTTCATTGAACGAAAATAATGAAATTGCGAGACGAAAATCGTTTTTACATAATTGGCGCTTTAAAATAACGTTGCCATGTAGTAGACATTCCGAACGTGAAAACATACCCGTGTTTAATAAATCTAGCAAAAAATCAACTAATGGTCAGATTTTCGTGAAATTTTAGAATGAAATTACATATAAAATGCAGTTTCCGTAAAATATATGAGGGGAAATATTTTTTAATGCGTGCCCCCTCCTCCATATTTATTTTTTCGAAATTCGAACAAAATATATTTAAATCTATCAAAATTTCTATTTATTATGAAACATAAGAGTTCAAATAAGTAAAAAAATATTTATTTTTTAAAAGTTTAAATACATGTATTGAACAAAAATTTACCTTGAAGCTGCAATTAACAAACTTAATATTATTATGTTTTTTTTAAATAGCGTTTTTTCTAATTAATATATACTATAATCAGTTGAATTGTCAAGAAGAAGTAACTTCTTAAAAATTAACTGATTTTTTTAAAGATTAAAACGATTAAAATTCCATTATTTCAAAAGGTCCGCTACAACATAGATTTCTTAATTAATTGTGTGTAATTTGTTTTTTAAATATAAAGTTATAATATAAACCTGACTCCTGCCACCTATTTTATGGCCAGATTAAATCCGATTCAAAATTAATATTGTGTTAAAATCCAGTTTTTTTTTTTTACATGCACTGTGATATTCTTGTATGTCTTGTTTTATGAAATAAAATATGGAAGCCGAGACTGAACAAAAATGAACTGGTTGATTGAAAATATTCACTTCCGCAGTTGCGTTCGCCATTCTAAAACTTCACAGCTTAACTCGATTATTCTGTTAGTGTTTACTAAACAGTAACCAAATTATATATTAAAAATAAGTTAAATTATTTTTATAAATTTTTTCTTGTGTTTTACATTTAATTTTAAAGTTTATTAAACTTTTTTTTTCCAATTTTAGATACTTTAAAAACTCAACTTCTTTCGTGAACGTTTGTTTTTAATTTTAGTAGTAATGAAGTGATCGGAGGCACCAAACTGGTAAAAGGGAAAATTATTCCCAAGTAGCATTCGGGGGGGGGGGAGAAAATGGTCTTTCGTATAAATACTTTAAATCATTCCAAAGTATTGAAAACTTAAATAAACAAATAACATGTATAGTGAACTAACAAACTATTTTATTGTCACTTCTGCTATTCCGTAGATGTAAAAAAAAATCACGTAACATTTTATTTTTGTATTATGTTTTCTTACCCTCACTGAAAAAAAAACAGATTTTACTTAATTATTTCTAACGATAATAGTGAATCTTTTTATTTTTACATTGCGATAATTTAATCTTTAAGTAAACTATTTGAATGTAAAATAACTTCCTATAAAATTATTAGGACTAGTGAGTCTCTGTCCAATTTGGAATTTCTTGATAAGGTTCAGTAACAGCTGTATAATTTGACTGCCCACCTTTTTTTACTTTCCTGTATCATATCTCTTACAGACTTTATGTTGCTAGTGTCAGTCTTTCCTATAAATGCTATTATGTCGTGCATTTTTTTGTTTCAAAATTGTATGATCTATTCCCTATTCTCTTTGTTTTAGCTCGTTTGATTCGTTGGTTCAGTGATCTCCATCAATTCGCTGTTTGGATGCCTCATCGTAATACAACTTTGCATTCCAATATCTTCTTTCCAAGAACTGCAGGTTTGTGGAACTTTCTTCCACTCGGCTGTTTTCCTCCTACATATGTAACACAGCTCATGATGCTGTGTTAGCAACAGCAGCAGCATCCATATGCAAATGAGCAAGCCGGCTGCACGATGTGACGTCACAGCAGAGATAAAAAGGATACGCGTGTTCAGATAAGCACATATTCGAGACCTTTTCGAGACGTAAGGTAATCAAGACGTGTTTAGGACACGAGAGAGCAGAAAAGGGCGTGTTCGAGACACGAGCTTTCGGAAAAGTGGGATTCGAGACGCGTGGGTGGCGTCAGAGCAGACGAAAATTCATACGTGGCCGGAGAAGAAGAAATGAACTTTTTAAAAAATTTAGAAAAAATGCGTTGTTGGAAAGATCAGATATAAAGGCTTTAGTTAACAAAAAAGAAAGTGAATCGAGTTTTTTTTTCTTCTTATGCTCCTTGCGACGGAGCCTAACGTGCTGGACTCGTCACAATCTAACGACACCGCACCGTTAAAAAAAAAGGCGCACAACGCTGCAAATATAGCCTTAGTCTTTCCAAGAGTAATGCCAATAGGCATCGCCTGTCGTTGTTATTGTGATAATCATCTTTCGTTGTTGTTAACCCAATTACATCAAGTGGCTTCATGCTATTTGTAGCGTGATTTTCACAAAAGAAAAAGAGAAAAATTACAATCAATATTATCCAACAATTGTACGAAAAACAAACGAAATACGGTTGATATTCCAATGGCCGCTCATAGTATAGTCGAACCAAATAAAAAATGTTTAAAACGGATTCATTGTTTATTGTTGTATTGCTTAATTATTTATGTTTGCTATGAATAATTGATCGGTCGTTTCGAGTGAATAATCATTATTGGCGACGCCATTGCAATTGAACTAATTTTCGTGTCGTTTCGGTAAATTGCCATCAAATCATTTCGTTCGGGAGAAAGGAAAGGACAAAACAAATCGACAACAACAATCGAACGATTTCACTTCAAATCGAACAGTAAAGGAATGTACATTATAAATACATTTCTAAAAATACATTTCTATCATTTCAAAGATTCAAAATCGATACTGTATTTTAAGAATCGAGAAACTGATTTGTGTGTGTGTGTGTGTGTGTGTGTGTGTGTGTGTGTGTGTGTGTGTGTGTGTGTGTGTGTGTGACATTTACCATAATTTAATGAACACCCCTCTCGTCGACTGCAAAATACCAAAAGAAAAACAATAAACGCAAAAACACGCTAATCTCTATATATGAAACGCAAAATATGTGTGTGCGTGTGTGTGTCGCAAAAACTTCCGCAAAACGCATCAGAACGTGACGAAATCGATATCGTTTTAAACCTCCACCCTTCAAACGACAAATGTCGAAAAATTGGCCAAAAGCATGAATTCCTTCGCCCTCAACTGGGTACTTTTCTACATGGAGGGGTCGCTTTTTCCGTTGATATTTTTGCGAGGCATCGTCTCCTTTCGATTGACTTACGTTTAATTTCGACGTTTGCGACTTCCTGTTTTGTCATGGACGCATCGGCAAAGACGTCACGTTTTTTTTTTTTTTTTTTCATCCATTTTTCCTCCTTCGGGTTAGGATTCGAGCCTGCCTGCCTACTACCACTACTTTTTTTTAATTACCGCTCTCCACCCGAGCTGACTACTCTTCTTTTTTTTTCAGGCTTCCTTAATTGACACGCCCTAGCAATTCCGGGTACACCCGCTTGTGCGTGTATATATATATATATATATATATATATATATATATATATATATATATATGTGTGTGTGTGTGTGTGTGTGTGTGTGTGTTAGCGATACTTTTTAAATGAATTCAATTATTTATATGGAAGCGCATTTTTGCCTAAATGCGAGTTGGGAATAATTTTCCATTTGACCAGTTTGGTACCCCCAAATGGGGAGCGGCATATGTATTATTTTTAAAATATTATCATCAACTGACATGAGTTTCGCCGTCTACGACTCATCAGAGTGGATTGCGTCGTAGACGACGAAACACGTGTCAGTGGATAATTATATATTATGAATTATATATATATATATATATATATATATATATATATATATATATATATATATATATATATATATTAAGTAATGTGATTTATAATTTAAAAGTTTTAAAATTTTTTAAATTTAACAATCAAAATTTAATTAAATTAAAAATCAGTTTCATAAGAAGGAACAACAGATAATTGACTTTGTTGTTGTTCCTTCTTATGAAACTGATTTTTAATTTAATTAAATTTTGATTGTTAAATTTAAAAATTTTTAAAACTTTTAAATTATAAATCACATTACTTAATATTGAATTAGCTCTAGGACATTTAACTATCGAGCTTATTATATATCTAAATTACAACGAGCATTTCCTGTATTTTAATTAAACTAGTAATTTCACTATTACATTAAAATACACTTAGCTCTTTAGACTATTATTCTAATCTCCTTTAAATTATATATATATATATATATATATATATATATATATATATATATATATATATATATATATATAATTCATAATATATAATTAGAGTTCGCTGTGGAATTTTCACAGGTCCCGCTAGTATATATATATATATATATATATATATATATATATATATATATATATATATATATATATATATATATATATAAGCGGGACCTGTGAAAATTCCACAGCGAACTCTTTTATATGTAATATATTAATGTTGGCATACTGTGGATGTACAGCTAAAAGCTAAAAAGACGACGCCCTGAAATTATTGTAGCTCACTTGTTAAAACTGAAAAGTATTTATTTAAGCTAGCAGGGACGCCCGGCGTAGCCCGGTTGTTAAATACGCTTAAATATGATATTCAGTGTTTGCAGATTTCGTATGTTTTATTATAGTCAATTTCTATCGATTCTTCCGCATTATAAAGTTGAGATTTCAAAAATAAAAAATATATCCATAAACTTGGGTGCATTGGCTTGAATCGAAACAAAAACCAAAACTTATGAAGAAAAAAAAACATATGTACATATATAAGTTATAACTTGAGTTCCTTCAGCTATAACCGAAACCGAAATCAAAACTTATGAAGAATTCTGGGAGAATTATATATTACAAGAAATGGAAGGTAATAACAATTAAACGACCAAGAAGACTCGGAAGAAATAAAATAACACAAACATTATCGTATTAATATATATATATATATATATATATATATATATATATATATATATATATGCATATATATATATATATATATATATATATATATATATATATATATATATATATATATGCGTGTGTGTGTGTGTGTGTGTGTGTGTATAGGCACCGCCAAAAATTGCCGAAAAATCAAGTTGTTGTTGTTTTTTAAAACGAAATTACATTTATTAAAATCCATTATTTCTGAGTAACTTTTTTTTTTCCAGAAAGATAAAACCCTGAATTTTATCATATAGAAAACAGAATAATGTAAAACTTTTTCTACTATTTTTAATTAAATTTTAAATGTTAAATTTTCCCAAAAAGTTAACAATTGACATTTTTTGTCTTGCACAAAAAACGTACATAAATATTTGAAAAAAAAAAAGGGTTTTTGAAATAATTAATTTATTTATTTGTTGTCTAACTAAGATTTAGGATGATTTTCTATGAGAATATGCAAAAATATTATAATATAAGTACCTGGATTTCAAATAATTCCACTTATTCATATAGGCAACCAGTTACTTCGCGTCGATCTAGAGTCTAGATCGACAATGTTTACGTTTGTATTTGATAAAAAGCAAACTATGGAAGACCAAACAGGCCAAAAAAAACTTATTTTTCAGTGACGAAAATTTCAATGTATTATTAACGCTGAGGCTGGCCAGTACCAGATGGGTGACCATTTGTATGAGTTTGGTTTTTAATGTGTATGTGTGTTGGGGCCAGGCTCCCCAAAATGGGGTGGGGGCAATTTAAAGCAGATTAAAAAAAATTATTTCAGCGCGTTTGGTCCACCGAAGTCGAAAGGCGGCAAACGTTTTCAAACGGGACCGAAAAAATGATGCTATTTTTAACACAAAGGGCACAATATTTATCGAATTATTTTTTTTTTGTATCGATTCTTCAAAGCATGCCCTGTTTAATAATGGTCATGCATTATTCGGCTCGCTAAAAAAAATTGTTAATTTATTTATCAAAGATTTTAAAATGGCTTTTTTAGTATAAATATTAAAAAAAAATTTTTTTGTTTTGCTTAACTTAAATTAATTATTTTACTTAACATATTCACCGAATTTAACACTTCAAAACTATAAAAGCGGGATAATTAAACACAATCGAAGTTATGATATTCAGACGTCAAAATAAGGTATGCAAACAATTTTTTTTTTTTAATCTATAATTTTGTCCCTTACAACAACACAATATGTTGTGTTCGGTTTCAGATGATTATTTTAAGCATATTTGTACCCCCTCAAAACAAGGGGGGTTTTGTAAGCAAAAAAATATATATATAAATATCGTTTATGAAAAATAAGTACACTGTTATAAAGTTCATTCTTCTCTTAATAATCGCTGAAAATTTCGTATTGATCGGATAATTACCTGAGTTTTGGTAGATTTTTAAAAAGACGGTCCGTCAAAAAGTACTTACCTGCCCCCCCCCCCCAGTTTTGGCGGTGCCTAATATATATATATATATATATATATATATATATATATATATATATATATATATATATATATGCATGTATGTGTATGTATATGTATGTATAAATATATATATATCATATATATATACATTATATATATTATTTATATATTATATATATTATATATATTATATATACTATATCATACATATGATGTGTATATTATATATTACATATATTATATATTTACATATATATTATATTTATACATATGTATATTATATATACGTATATATATTTATATATATATATATTTACATATATATATTATATACAAAAATATATATATCATATTATATATACATACATATATTATATATACATACATATATATTACATATACATGCATACATATATATTACACACACACACACATATATATATATATATATATATATATATATATATATATATATATATATATATATATATATATACTAGCGGGCCGCCCAGCATTTCCCGGTCGTAAGATACGCTTAAATATATTTCGTATTTAATTATCATATTATATTGGACCCATTATATAGTAATGATTTAAAAAGTTTTTCAAAAAATTATTCGTCGCCAACACAGAGAATCGAAACCTAAACGTTCAGCGTACGATTTACTTTTTCCTTCGATGTTAATGCTGCTTGAGCTATGAAGACATTTTTACTGCGAGGCTAAAAATTAAAACATGAACCAATAGCTATTGCGTTATACATGCATATTCGTAATACCGTTGTTCGACCATCACCTATAAATTGCATTTTGTTAATTTTCACACCGATTTTCTCCGACTAAAACACAATGATTCGAATACCCTATATATTAAGTTTCATGTTTGTAGACTAAATTATAGTAAAAACATTATTCATCATTATATTGTACTTAATATATAATAGTGATAAAAAAGTGACTTGTGTGCCATCAGCAAGAATCGAAACCGAAACCAGCGTCTCAGACGTTGTCGTTTGAACATTGTCTGTCGGATATGAAGTAGTTAACACGTGGCATAAATACTTATGATTTGTTTGTTATATATTCAAAATGTCAGTTCAATTTCGCTGACGATATCAACCTTACATTTTAATAGTTTTTGATACTCTTTATTATTTGACTGATGGTTTGAGAGCTCAAAATCGTACATTGTGTATTTTGTGTCTACACTCTTTTTAAAATTAATTCATTATAATTTATTCTTTTTTTTTTTCAGATTCAAAACACTATTCATCATTATATTGTACTGAATAAAAAGGATATAGAATTTCACATCCCAATTGTATGGTACAATCCGAATTGTAGGTCTTTCGTAGAAGTGAGATAATGGCATCCAATTTTTATCCTTTTCATTTTTCATTTTTTTATGTAGTTCATGTTTCTCTTCATTTTCTACAGAAACCGTTTTTATTTTATTTTATTCACAGTTTGAAGTTATTTTGGAGTGGAATTTGAAGCTCATATTTTATACTTACATTTTAAAAATATTAAATCTATAAAACATTATGTTTATTAATAAACAAATCCACCGGACCTATATAATAATTTATTTACCGGAATCATTATATAAACAAAGAAAACATCAAGAAAATATATTCCTACTTCGGACTGTTTCCTTGGACCGTGGATTACTCAAAATATTTACCTCACTGCCACGAAAGACCTTCAAATCGGATTTTACCATGCAATTTGGATGTGAAATTCTAGATCATTTTCATTAACTTCACTTACGTTATGATATTTAAATGCGTAAAACACTTTTGTGTTTTTCCATGTCTTACTGGCTTTAGCAAATAAGGTGTAAACTATTATAATTAATTTGCTAATATTTTCTCCTCCGAAGAGATGGTAGACATCGAAATCCTATAGGATAAGGAGTTATAATATATCAATTGTATTCTTTGTCTTACATAGAATAATACAAATCTTGATTTGAAATTTAACCATTTCACATCATAAATTTTAAATTTATTGAATTACTAAAATTTTATATATATATATATATATATATATATATATATATATATATATATATATATATATATATATATATATATATATATATAAAAACACTTCAGCTTTAGAAATGTTGCAATTTTTATCGACCTAAATTTATTTTCTTTAGTTTGTGTAATATGAAATATAGGGGGTAGAACACCTAAAAAATATTTCGCCTCATGTATTTAACGAAACCTACTTTTAATATGTAAGAATCAAAAAATGAATAAGAATCGAAAATTTCATTAAAATCTGGCCATTACTTGATTTTTGCTGGATTTTTTAAAAACATGGGTAGCTTTACGGCTTCCAAATGATCACTACATATGAACGTTGTTTTAAAGCGTTGATAATGTAAACACGATTTTAGTTTCGCATTTTCATTATTTTTGTATGCTGTAAAAAAAATTTTTTTAATATTAGCAGTTTAAAAGTTAGGATGATAATATTAAATTAAATTACAGTTACATCGTGTTACATATGAGGGGGGGTAAATCTGTGGCGCGCGTTGGAAGTATACAGTGATCACCTAATCGCTGGCAAAAGTTCATTGAGAATAGTGGTGAATATGTAGAAAAATATATTATTAAGCATAAAAGGTCGCTCGTTTTAATCGTACTACTCCCGACTTCGTAGTTTTTCATGCCTATACATGCCTGTATAAATAAAAATATCAATACACATTTATATAATATTAATAAATATATATATAAATGAAAATATTAATATGCATGTATGTATGTATGCATGCATGCATGTATGTATGTATGTATGTATGTATGTATGTATGTATATGAAGTGACCTTGTCTGTCTGTCGGTCTGTCTGTCTCCACCAAACTCTTCCGTCAATTTTAAATCTAGAGACTTAATACGTGATACATAGGGGTCTTATACCTGTGGAGCAAATTCGATATGGACTATAACCGGTAAAAATAGCTGCTAAAATGTCAAATTATAAAAGATTAAAACGGGGTAGTTGTATGTCAACTTAAAGTGCCTTTGTATGCATGGGTAAATTCGCATTTCTAGGTGAAACAACATTTTTTTAATTTTTATATGCGTATATATTTAGTTTAGACGGTAACGACTAAAGCTAGAGCGCTAAATATTTTGGTTTCAATTCCAAATGATGGCACCAAAACATTTTATTAATTCTTTAAATAACTATTATATATTAGGTACAAAATAATAATCAATAAGTTATTGACTCTATAATAATGTATATATATATATGATATCTGCATGAATTAAAATATCGTATTTAAGCGTGTTTTATGACCGGCCTGTTATATATATATATATATATATATATATATATATATATATATATATATATATATATATATATATATATACATATATATTCACACCGAGGAAGACGGAAGGATCGGTCGAAAATATTTGCTTTTGAAAGAAATTTTCTCGTTTTTTTCAAAAGACATTTAGTATTCCTACATGTCAACAGATACGAAATAATTACAGGAAAGGAAAAGATATAAACATTTATATATTTTTTATTCATATATATATATATATATATATATATATATATATATATGTGTGTGTGTGTGTGTGTGTGTGTGTGTGTGTGTGTGTGTGTGTGTGTGTGTGTGTGCTTATTATATATATATATATATATATATATATATGTTAATTATATATATATATGTGTGTGGGGGGGGATTACCGGACTACAACTTGGTAGTCTTCAAGTCGAATGTTAACAAATTCCTAATGAACCGCCCCCTTAAGTAAACGCTTCATCAAATCTCCACACTAACGTAATGTACTTGCAATAACCCTTATCCCTGAGTGGCTTCCGGGCCTTGATAAGTGGTGATCACTGTGTAAAATATATATATATATATATATATATATATATATATATATATATATATATATATATATATATCTTGGATTGAGCATATTAAGAAGTGATACACGAATTACCATTAGCGTATAAAGCGATGCTCTTTGTGTAAACAAATTGAGCTTAGGTATTTCCGACGATGTAAAAACATTGTTTATTCACGACTCGTACAGCGTAATTGTTAGAAGCCTTGACTGTTGTACATGCAGTCAGGTTTCAATCCTGGCTTGAGGTAGTTGCCTGTCCGGCCGCATTGATGAGGTGCATATATATATATATATATATATATATATATATATATATATATATATATATATATATATATATGTATGTATACAATTATATGTATACATATATTTATATATGTGTGTGTGTGTGTGTGTGTATTATATATGTGTGTGCGTGTATTATATATGTGTGTGTGTGTTTGTATTATATGTGTGTGCATTATATATATGTGTGTGTATGAAATATATATGTGTGTATGTGTGTATTATATATGTGCGTGTGTGTATTATATATATATATATATATATATATGTGTGTATTATATATATGCGTGTTTATTATATATATATATATATATATATATGTTTATTATATATATATGTGTGTGTTTATTATATATATATGTGTGTGTGTGTATGCATTATGTGAGTGTGTATTATATATGTGTGTGTGTGCGTCGTATGTGGGTATCTATGTGCGTGTATATATACAAATAGACGTGTATATATGTGCGTATAAGTATGTATATATATATACGTGTGTATATATATACATATGTGTATATATATATGCATATATACATGTGTATATATATGTATGTATATATGTGTGTGTGTGTATGTATATATGATACATGTACTATATACGTATACACATATATGTATATCTATAAATATGTATCTATATGTATGAATATATACAGATACACACACGCATATATATATATATATATATATATATATATATATATATATATATATATATATATATATACATTAGTCTTGGGACGATTAATCGGAATCGGAATCGGGAAATGGGAAAAATCGGAAGATTTGGGGTATCGGAAAAATTGATGCCTATTTTCCGATGCCGAAACGATTCTTTTAATTGTTTTTTTTTTTATTATTTAATTTTTTAAAACCAAACGCTTCAATTGCTGTTAATAATGATAAAAAAATAAATATTTATTGATTTTAAATTACAAGTTAAGCTAAAACCGATAGATCATCATCCACATTTGTAATTTTGCGTTTAGGAAAATATCTGCATATTTAACGTATTTTTACGAAAACAAGGGCAAATAACAATCTTATAGTTAAATAGTTAGATATTTATAAAGAATCAGAATCGGAATTGGTAATTGTATCGGAATTTGAAATTTAGCACTGAATCGGTAATTGTATCGGAATCTGTTAAAATATTGGAATTGTCCCACCACTAATATACATATATATGTATATATGCGTATATATGTATTTATATAGGTATTTATATATGTATGTATACATGCGTATGTATATATTAGTGCGTGTGTGCTTACTGTTCAATCATTATTATTATTATTACTATATTGTTCATTATACATTTTTATGAAAATTCATTAAATGATTTTTAGTCTAAAAAAATTGTATAAAATATTAAGCTTGTCTTAATCTTCAAATCTTAAAAGATCCCGAAATAAAAATTCAGAATACGTATTTATTGGCGTCTAATAACAATAACGTTCCATGCCTATCTGAAATATTGTAATTTGTTATCAGTTCAAAATAGTCCGATTTTACCGAAAGTTTACCCAACCCCCACTTTTTACTCCCCACCCATTAAAAAAAAATACAAACCATTTTGTTACAAAACTAACAAAAAAAAAACTTATTAAGACAACATTGGAAATGTTTAGTTCACTCATTGATTTCAAACTATTGCGTATATGCAAAATCGTGTAATTTAAAGAGTAAATGTGGTATTTTGGTAACTGTTGAAATTAATAAACAAATATTGAAAGCATAGTGCATGGTTGAATGTGTCAAAATGCATGTAATTAAATGTGCAATAGACAGGGGATAACCACGGATCCCCCCTCTCTCTCTTTCAGAATTTTCATGACCTTGTGCCTAATTTGTAAATGGGATATACGATATTTTTTTCTTCAAATTTTATTTGCGTATAAATAATTTGAAGTGTATTAGTATTTGCTCTGTCCTCGGTCAGAGGAAGAGTATCACTTCAAACCGAGGCTATTCAATGGGTCTCAAAATATTGCGTATCCACAAGTATTTAGATATAAACATAAGAAACATACCTTTTGTCTTTTTTTTTGTTTGTTTTTTGTTTGTTTTTTGTTTGTTTTTTTGTTTGTTTTTTGTTTTATTTTCTGTTTGTTTTCCATTTAAACAAACTGAGCCACAGCAACCCGTGAGCGGGCACAACTAGTTTTAAATATATGAACATTAAAAATAAAAAATTGTCTTATTGAAAAAATTATTGATAATTAATAATTAATAAAAAACAAAAAGTGGATCATTGATTTGAGACTATTTTTCAATGTCACCTTTCGATTTGGTAATGTGCTACAATCAGAGCTACTTTTATTCATATAAAAGAATTTACAAATAAATATACACTGGTGTTTATTATAGAGTTAAGGATATTTTATAAATATCCTTTCCCCAAATAAAAAGAACTTACAATTTCCATTAAATGTATATATATATATATATATATATATATATATATATATATATATAATTATTTTTTTACTATAATAATTAAATACCTACAGACACTAGTGTTTAATCCTTTCGGGATTCTTCAGTGCAGGGTGTCACGATTACTACCAGTCGAACGATTCGAACCCCGCGACACGAGACATCTCTGGTTCGATTAGCGGAGGCCGTATCCATTCGGCTACCATTAACGGTGTGAAATAGCGTTGAATTTTAAACATTTTAATTTAAATGTTCATTACGTCAGACATATATATATATATATATATATATATATATATATATATATATATATATATATATATATATATAATATATATATATAATATATATATTGTGAATATATATATATATATATATATATATATATATTGTGAATATATATATATTGTGAATATATATATATATATATATATATATATATATATATATATATATATATATATATATATATATATATTCACAAAATAAATTTCGACTTTTGCAAGTTTTCCGATAAAAAAAAATATCAGATAAAATGCAGAATAATTAACAGGCGATAAATCGTAAACAAACAAACAAAAAAACAATCAGCACATAACGTATATCAAACGCATTGGAATGAAATACTCCACATAACTGGCCAGGTTTTAATGTTTATAACATTTTTTATTTCACTTTTTTTTTTTCTATATTCATTCATTTTGACAATCGACATATAATAGTGGTGGAACTATAAAACCGACTTCTTTGCTTTGTTTTGTTTTCAAATAATAATTCGTTTCAAAGAATGTGTTGAAGTATTAACAAAAATAATATGAAACTAGTGTTATAATTTGGAACATTTTTTTAAAATAAAATATATATTTTTAAATTAAATATATTTTTTAGATTACAAAAATGTTTGGCAAATAATCTAATCAAATCTTTTTATAATTGCAAAAAAATTATTTATAAAATATTTTTGAATTGTTTATTAAGCAAAAATAATTATATTTCAAAACAGCAAACAATTATTTAAAAATAACGGTAAATTTTTACTTGTTTTCCATTTGAATATTTTCCTTTAAAATGACGACTTTTGTAGATTTTTGGGTATGCTGAAAACGAATATCGTATTTAAATTTTCGGCAAATAAGTATTTTCCGGATATTAAGCAATCGAATTCTTTATGTTATAAATGGCGTCAAAAAATATGCGCGCTTGAGCGTACGACAATGACCACCACTTTTAACAAATAATTATATTGCTTAATATCCAGAAAATTAATAATTTGCGGAAAATTTAAATGCGATATTCGTTTTCAGCATACCCGAAAACCTTTTGAAGTCATCATTTTAAATGGAAATGCTAAGGTAAAAATTTACCTAAATAATAAATTCTTTTTATTTTAATAAATGATGAAAAATAAGAATCCCGTCAAAAGCTATGCAGTCTAAAATAATCCTTCTTTTTTTTTTTTTTCTATTATTTAACCCCTGTTCGTAATTTCTGATTTCAAATATATCGGCCATGATGAAGGGCATAGTTTCTATTTTACCAAAAACTTGTCCTGGCATTTATTAATAATCGGACATCAAACGGAATATAAAATTCTATTAACCGCTACATTCACAAATTTGTTAGAAATAAAAGAAGCGTATGATGTCTTGAACAATAATTTTTACTTTAATCCCCCGCTCTATAATAAATATTTTTTAAAAGAACATTTTCGTTCAATTAGTTTAAAAAGGATCGGGGTGGAGTGCTCTTGAGGTTAGCTCTTGTATTTTCATGTAAGTTAAATTTATATCCGAGAGTTCGGTATTTATTTCTCTCTCAACGCGAGAAATGTATCACAAGAGTAGGAAAGTTGGATTAAAAAGTCAGTACTCCCTAAGGACAAAGCACTTTAACCCATAAAAAGTGCCTGCGCAGTCCCGCCGGGTCTTCAATTATTGACCACCTTATAAAAAAAAAACGACTTGTGCAGCGAACTTTAGCACGAATTATTTTACAATCTTCAGTCGTGCTCACTCATTATTTCAATTAAAGATCTTAGAAACTGTTCACGTTTGGTTGAGAAAGCCTTCCGTCTGCAAGCAGAAGGAATGCCTCTTAGGTTTGAGCGTGATTAGTTTCTAGAATCTTCAAGTAACATAAGCTTCAATTGCTTTCCCTAATTCCCCCCCATACATAAAATAAACGCAACGTTATTTTTTATCTGTACATAATTTCGATTCCCATTAGTGTCTTTCTTTTTTTTTTTTTTTTTTTTTTTTTTTTACTCAAACCCGTCGATACAGCGTTGATAAAGCGAGGGCGAAACCGGTCAGCTGACTCCCCTAGTTTCTTTTCCTCCTTTTTATTCTCTTCACCCTCGTTGACTTTATTTTAACGTTCTAATCATGAATTTTCGTCTTCCTTTCATGATTGCATTATATAAATTTTGTACCCCTCAAAGAATCATGAAATATATGTATATA
>NC_136493.1:147025672-147040672 GCF_053919585.1 Euprymna scolopes | reverse complement strand
ACTTCCAGAGAATGGAAATCTGTCACAAAGTTTAACAAGGTTTTTTAACATAGATCCACAGATATTGTGATAAGTGTTTCAGTGTGAACAAGTATGGTATAATAAATTATGGGGTTTATCTATTTTATTTTTACTTTCATCATGTTTTGCTTTGGTTTTGATACCCCCAAATTCGAAGCTATCTCTTTACAACCGTTCCTTTTCATAACCTATCATACTTTCATAAATCAGAGTCCATTTTCTCTAGGCTGTTTTTAAACCCAGTCAACGACAGGTACTTTTGCTAGTATATATATATATATATATATATATATATATATATATATATATATATATATATATATATATATATATATATATATTATATGATTTTATAATGCCTAAAATAAATATATGTTGGAGTGATATCATAAATAACGCAGTTGGTTGTAGTTATCTATAATTAATTTGCAATTGTTTTTTATCACCTCCAGTTGAGAATACATTTTTTTTTTTTTTTTTTTTTTACACAGTGATCACCACTTATCAAGGCCCGGAAGCCACTCAGGGATAAGGGTTATTGCAAGTACATTACGTTAGTGAGGAGATTTGATGAAGTGTTTAATTAGGGGGGCGGTTCATTAGGAATTTGTTAACATTAGACTTGAAGACATCCAAGTTGTAGTCCGGAGGGAAGCAGGCAGACGGAACAGAGTTCCACAGGCGTGCAGTTCTAAGAAAGAAGCTCTGTTCATGAAATCCGCGTTTTGATTTAGGCACAGATATAGAGTGGGGGAAATTTTTCACAGTGGATTCAGCTAGACGGGTGTTTTTCGTGAAAGATTGGTGAGGGGGGACCAGGGATTGGAGTTCAGACGAGCACCTGCCATGAAAATAACGATAAAACAAGGATAGGCTCGCAACGTCTCTTCTGTGGGAGAGGGGTTGCAGGGTAGAGAAAAGGGCATCCCCCACTAAACCACGAAGTCTATTTTGTACTCTGTCAAGGCATGATAGGCTGTTTTTGGCAGCTCCTGCCCAGATATGGCAACAGTATTCCATCCTTGGCCGTACTTGGCTTTTATATAGATAGAGAATTGCATCAGTAGTGAGATATCTTCTGGAGCGGTAGAAGGATCCCACCATCTTTCCAGCGACCTTGGCAACAGACTTGATGTACGTGTTCCATTTCAGATCAGGAGTAATTTATAATGAAGTGTTTACGTAGTTCTTTTTATCAGATATTCACATAAAAAGCAGTATACGTGAATATTTATTATAAACTGAATTTTTCATTTTACTTGGACAAAAAAAAATCCGCGCGAAAAAAAAAAGCAAAGAAAAAAAATAAATAAATAAAACAGTTACGGCCATTTTTTTCTATTGCGTTTCAAAACATCGGAAAACCTTTTCCCTATTTCGCATTTCGTAACTGATGGAGAAGGAGATATTCTCGAAAATTATCGGTTCTCCTGTAGAAGACGTTTCCTGAAACTGCTTTCACTTTTTATCGCTTACATGCCCCTATTCCAGATTCGTAAAAGCGGGGCGATATAAATGGACTTTTGTTTTGTTTTTGTTTTTCTATCAATACGGTCATTTATAATATATAATATAATACGATCATTTATAATATATAATATAATACGGTCATTTATAATATATAATATAATACGATCATTTATAATATATAATATAATACGGTAATTTATAATATATAATATAATACGGTCATTTATAATATATAATATAATACGGTCATTTATAATATATAATATAATACGATCATTTATAATATATAATATAATACGGTCATTTATAATATATAATATAATACGGTCATTTATAATATATAATATAATACGGTCATTTATAATATATAATATAATACGGTCATTTATAATATATAATATAATACGGTCATTTATAATATATAATATAATACGGTCATTTATAATATATAATATAATACGGTCATTTATAATATATAATATAATACGATCATTTATAATATATAATATAATACGATCATTTATAATATATAATATAATACGGTCATTTATAATATATAATATAATACGATCATTTATAATATATAATATAATACGGTCATTTATAATATATAATATAATACGGTCATTTATAATATATAATATAATACGGTCATTTATAATATATAATATAATACGATCATTTATAATATATAATATAATACGGTCATTTATAATATATAATATAATACGGTCATTTATAATATATAATATAATACGATCATTTATAATATACTAGCAATCGGTGCCCGGCGTTGCCCAAGTGTTTTGAGGTTAGTGCTGTGAAAAAAAAACGGTCAATTTTTTAAACTTTGACCCCTATTATGACCTCTTAACATTTATTGTTTAGGGATCAAGTAAAGTTAATAAGTTAGATCCATGTCCAAGGAATCTATATCTATAATATCACGTGTTTAAACCCAAAATTGTAGGAGGAGTTTGATAGAGTTATCAAAGGTCAAATCGTTGAATATTGACCACTTAATCGCCAAATTTCTGTCGAAAACCTATCACATCGATTTTCCCAAATCTCAGTACCCTGTATATCAAATTTCGAATCTCTAGGCTTAAAATTGACAGAGTTTTAGCGTAGGGAAATGCACACAGACGCACAGACACACACAGACACTATCACTTATATATATATATATATATATATATATATATATATATATATATATATATATATATATATATATATATAAACATAAACATCATATATATAAGGATAATAGTACGCCATATATATAACAAAAGACCATTATTTACTCAAGTGAAAGGAAAACCCGGGGGAACTTTACCCAAAAATAAATCTATATTTTTTTGTGTGTATTGATAGTCTTATAAGCGAGTAATTATTAATTCAGCCATCTTGATTCTTAACCAAACAGAAAGTTCAAGTAGGGGGATTTCCCTTTCTTTTTTTTTTTTTTGATAGCGAGGCCAAATTTCGCGAATTTGGCCTTTTTTTAAAGCAGTTTGGCCTTCAAAATTTCTGTTTGGCCTTTTTCTTCACCGATGAAATCTGGGGACGCAACGGGGATTTTCGGCAAAAAAAATGTTGTTACTATGCACATCTATGTATTGAAATACAATTTGTGGCAAAATTTCAGGAAAAACTAATGGATGGTTCTCTCGCAATAGTCCGGACAATTCGCTAAATTATCTCGTCAAAACCTTAAATCTCGAATTTTTGTGCATTTTTTTTTTGGGGGGGGGGTAATTTGGCATAATAGTGTCCATTTAATAGTATTATCTTGAAAAAATAAAAAAATAAGGAAAATTACAAAAAAAAACAAACAAGAACAACAAAAGTGTGCCGTATTTTTAAAAGTTTTATTGCGTTGTTTTTATTTGCATTTTTTTATTTCATCGGTGAAGAAAAAGGCCAAACAGAAATTTTGAAGGCAAAACTGCTTTAAAAAAAGGCCAAATTCGCGAAATTTGGCCTCGCTATAAAAAAAAAGGGGAAATCCCCCTACTTGAACTTTCTGTTTAATTAATAATGACTCGCTTGTAGCGTTGATTTTTTTCTTTTTTCGCTATAAAAAAATAACTACTTGATGAAATTACGTGATTTTTTCTGTAGGAAAACTTTATCCCATGACGAGTACGTACAATATATATATTTTTTTTAAATATTTCCATTTTTTAATGTCAATGGAAAACTGCACAAGTACCCAAACCCGAAATGTAAAGACCACGAGTGAACGCGCGTTTTTTTTTTTTTTTTAGTTTAGTTTCATAATGGCGGCCGTGATGTCGGAGGTTCGATTGTTAGATTGTTAGTTTCGTATTTTTGTAATTTGTAAATCGCAAGTTAGGAAAAAATTAAACCCTTCCAAGATGGACAATAAATAAAGCCATAATATTTTATGGTAAAGTTAAGAGCCTACGAACCATAGTTTTTTAGGAGATGTGATTATTGGATTAACCAATCAGAAATCGTCTGTGGCACACACATCTCTGTTTTTATAGATATATAGATAATATAATACGGTCATTTATAATATATAATATAATACGGTCATTTATAATATATAATATAATACGGTCATTTATAATATATAATATAATACGTTCATTTATAATATATAATATAATACGGTCATTAACAATGATTTTTTCTTTTGTTGTTAACTTGAAAATTCTATGAAAAAGAAATAGTTTTTGTAAATTTAGTAGTCAAGTAAAACTATTTTTTTAATAGTATGTTCAAGTCCATTGAGTAATAAAAGTAAAAATGATTTTTTTACTTGATTAAATAATTCGAAATAAGAAAAATAATTTTGGTTTTATTTTAATTATTTTTATTGTGATCGAATTTATATCAGGTTAAACATTAAAAACATTGGTAAATATAAAGAACCACTCCAACCTCGAAAAATTCTTTAAAATTACTACTTTTTTTTTTTTTTTTCGGGGGCGCTGAAAACGAAAATAACGTTTAAAATTACGGCAAACGAGTAGTTTTCAAGATATTAAGAAATGCTGGTTTTAAAACTGTGGGAGATCACTTTTCTATAATAAAATTATTATAGAAAAATGATCTCTCACTTTTTAAAAAGTGGGAGATCACTTTTCTATAATAAAATTTTTATAGAAAAGTGATCTCTCACTTTTTAAAACTAGCATTTCTTAATATCTTGAAAACTACTCGTTTGCCGTAATTTTAAACGTTATTTTCGTTTTCAGCGCCCCCGAAAAAACGTAAAATGAGCACCCATTTTGTGGCCACCATTTTTTGAGGGAGGGGAGGTCTTTATTTCTACCCTCGGAAAATCCTTCAAAATTACCACTAACGATTAAGATTCCAGGAAACAAGTAGTTTCCAAAATATGAAGAAATGCGCCCACTTTATGGCCACTTTTTTTGCGGGGGGGGGGGCTACTAGTTTATTTTTTTCGTCCTTTTTTCGAGGGGGATATTCAATTATAGGACTTGTATAGTTTTTTTTTTATTTTAACTAGTGCTTCTGCAGTTTAATATAGCGCAGCCGCCACAACACCCCCGCCCTCCACCACCTCCCATCCAATGTAAACATAATTTTTGCGAAATATTAACCCTTTTTTTGTTCGATTAATGTTGGCGCGTTACTTATCTTCACGCGTTTAATTAAACTGCGGAAACACCTGTTAAAAAAAAACTTTCACATTTGAAATTGTCGCCAGCAAGTAGTTGTTTACATAAAATATATTTATATATTTACAAAAACAAATAAAAATAATTATTATTTCTTTTGTTTTGTAAATTAGCGCATTCAAACATCAATTTTGGTCGCGAATAATTTGATTGATATTTTTATGGAGAGTGTGTAATTTACAAACTTTTATAATAAAACTATTCAAACCAAGGTAAAAATATCAATCGCAAATTTTGGTTTAAAAAGTTTTTTTTTTTAAGTGTAAATGAACACACTCTCCATGAAAAAAAATAATCTTGGTAGTAAATAAATAATATAACTCGTTTTTATTATATTTTTAATAAAAATATCAATTCGCGAAAATGCTCCGAAAATTTAAACGTTTTGTAAATATATAAACACGCTCTGTGTCACGAAAATCCACTCGAAAATTTAAAAGTTTTACTTTTATTATCGCTAAAGTTAATGTTTTAAAGAATAATTAAATAAATATTGATTTGTATTAAAAACGCACACAGGAAAAAAAAATGGACTCTACAAAAAAAAAAATCAATCTTGTTTGCGAAACATCCCAAAAAGTTAGTTATTTTATATTTGTTTCTGACCTTAAAAACTTTGATTTAAATAGTTTTATTTAAAAGATTCAAACTTTTCTATTATTACGCCAGTTCTTATTTATTGTTTCGTTTAGTAAATATAAAAATATATCATTTGTAAACAACTACTTGTTGGCGACAATTTTAAATGTGATATTCTAGGTGTATCAGAATTTTTGTTGAAATTTTTGACACCCATAACACGAAACTGTGAATAAAATATTAAAAAAAACTCGGAATTTCTCTTCTAAAAGTGGGTTGTTTATTTTCTTTATGGATTATACTTCCAAAATAAACTGTTAAAGTTGTATAAAAAGTAATAGAAATATCATTTTTATATTTTTTAAAAAACAGTAATGAAATTAATTGAATTTTACCTGTTCAGTATTTTTCAATTTTTAAACTTTATCAAAATTTTTTTTTTAGAATCTATCAAAATTTTTCTATTGATTCTATTTTTACGATATTTTCAGGGTCTATGTGAAATTTTATGCTCTTTCCAATAAACTGAATATAATATTTTAGACAAACGTTTTTTTCTAAATTCACGCCTCCCTATTTTGAAATGTTCATTAAAAAGTAAATAATTAATTTATGTGCCAAAGTTTTATATATCGCAAATTGAAGGTAAAAGATCAATAAAGAAAATATTCTAATTAAAAAAAAAGAAGTGTTTTTTGGAAATTTACCTGTAAAGTCCGAAGTTTAAAACCTTTTTTTTTTAACCACGTTGTTTGTATTTTTTTTAATGAAACCTTGGTCCTTGCTCCTTTAATTGAAAAAAAATTAGGGTTTGAATTACATTTTTCGAGTAGTTATAAGCTTGGAAAGACAGGGGATCGAATTAATTCACGCCCACCTATTTTGAAATTCCTATTAAAAAGTAAATGATTAATTTATGTGCCAAAGTTTTATATATCACAAATTGAAGATAAAAGATCAATAAATAATATATTCTAATTTAAAACAAAAAAGAACAGTTTTTTTTGGAAATTTACCTGTAAAGTCCGAAGTTTAAAACCTTTTTTTTTTTTTAAAAAAAAACGTTGTTTGTATTTTTTTTTTATGAAACCTTGGTCCTTGCTCCTTTAATTGAAAAAGAAAATAGGGTTTGAATTACATTTTTCGAGTAGTTACATAAGGAGGTCGAATTATTCAATATTTTTCACGAAGTTTCTGAGACACCTTGTGATATTCTTTCAAAACATGATAAAAATATCAATCCAAATTTTGGTTTAAATAGTTTTATTTTTAAAAAATTGTTATTATTATTTATTTATTTTTATTTATTTATTTTTTAAATAAAAATATCAATCTAAAAATTAATTAAAGTTGTATAAATATATTTAAAAAAAAAAACGCACTCTTGGTCGCGAAAACCGCTCGAACATACCAAGGTGATGGTTTAAGCGATGTCACCCGAAATCTGTTGTTTTTTTTTTAAGTGAAACCGACCGGGGTCCTTATTCCATGTTTGGTTAAAAAAAAATATGACTTGGGATCATCAGCTAGAATCGAAACCAAGACAATAGCAAAATTGCAGGATTAAAACCTTATGACGTAACTACTGGATCATCGTCACATGCAAATGAAGTAATTAAAATTTAAATGTACAAAATGTATAACGATTTACGCATGCGTGTAAGAGTAGTTTTAGTTGATTCACGTTTGGCAGGATACTATTTCTTTCAATTTTGACCCCCTTTTTTACCTATTAAAAACCATTTTAACCGGCTAAAGACCTATAAAGAAACGGTCGATAAAATGCAATCATTTGAGCCGCCTTCCGTCGTTCTGTGACCTATCGTTTCGGAGGAAATACAATTCGAAAAAATGGAGACATGCGGACAGACAAACAGGCAGACATAGTGAGATTTCTATGAGATTATAATTAAATAATAATTATTCATTGAATTATGATTTCTGAGGAATGGGGCATTTCGACATGTTCGATTCGGCGTCGTTGTTTTGTTTGGTCTTGGTTGAGCCAATTCAAAGGTGTGGCCGATTTGACGGAGGGACAATTCGGCGGAGGGACAATTCGGCGTGGACCACGCAATTCACATATTTTTTTAAATTTTAATTTTATAACTTGTGTTTGTTAATTAAGAAAAACAATATGAAAAATACATCACTTTAATTGTTTTTAAGAAAAATCATGTTTTTACAAAACTTTTTTTGGTTAATTATTTTCAAATTAATTTTTTAAGGATTAAAGACCTTAAAATATTTTTAAATATTTTTTAAAATATTTTAAAAATACAAACTCTTTGTTGACGACTGGATGTTGTTGTTGTTGTTTTTTTTTTCCTTTAATAAATTCTATTTAAATTTTATTCAAAGAAAAATAGCTTTGTTTACTGAATTAATTTTAAAAATGTATATAAAAAAAAAGAAAAAAAACTTTGACTATAGAAGCTCTAGGTGTATCGGAATCGGCCATTAAAAATGCCGTATATGAACTTGAATAAATCAACTTACTATCTTTCGAAGCTTATAACTACTTGAAAAATGTAATTCAAACCCTATTTTTTTCAATTAAAGGATCAAAGATCAAATTTTAAAAAGATAACAAATTTAATAGCAAATTATGCAATATTTGTTTTTATTAAATCGGTTTTCTTTAAAAAAGATTTAAAGAAAATCAACAAAATTTTACTTACTTCGATTATAAAAAATATATATAAATTCCAAAAAATCACTTACCTATAAAAAATTCTATTCAATGTGTACTTCCATTGTTCATTGTTAAGAATTTATCCATATTTATACTTATATTCTATGTCCCCTTTAAATAAAATACTTTTTTAAACAAGGATTAAAAAAAAACGCGAACTCATTTTTTGACTGTTCAAATAAAGGATGACAAATCTCTGATTTTTTTCGCGATTATTTTACGGTGACCTATAAACGCCATAATTAATATCTCTTTTTATTGCGTGCTGTTAACCAAAATTAGTATTTTGAGGCCTCCGTAGCTGAAAAAAAGTACACATTCACTTATAAGTTTTTGCCGTTAAACGAAAAACCCAGTCGACCGATTCTTTTTTTAATTCTCTTAATGAAATACACGAGTTTTGATTATTATTTTTATTTCTACTTTATCTAAAAAAATGAATGAAATAGAAAACAATGTCGTCAGCGTACGGTATTTACTTAACGACATAAGCATAACGAGCTTTCCATTGGAAAAAAATCAACGTGGTTTTAAAATAAAAAGGTTTTACATTTTGGACTTTACAGGTAAATTTCCAAAAAACACTTCTTTTTTTTAATTAGAATATTTTATTTATTGATCTTTTATCTTCAATTTGTGATATATAAAACTTTGGCACATAAAGTAATTATTTACTTTTTAATAAACATTTCAAAATGGGGGGGGCGTGAATTTTAAAAAAAAACGTTTGTCTAAAATATTATATTCGATTTATTGGAAAAGGCATAAAATTTCACATTTACCCTGAAAATATCGTAAAAATTGAACCAATACAAAAATTTTGATAGATTTTTAAAGTTTAAAAATTGAAAAAAAAGTTTACTCGTAAAATTCAATTGATTTCATACGTAAAAAATGTGGCTGGTTGGACGCGCACACCGGCCCTTTGTAAATATTGTTTTTTAAAAAAATAAAAAATAATATTTCTATTATTTTTTAAACAACTTTAATAGTTTATTTTGGAAGTATATTCCATACAGAAAATAAACAAACCACTTTAAAAAGAGAAATTACGAGTTTTTTTATATTTTATTCGCAGTTTCCTGTTAGGGGTGTCAAAAATTCCACAAAAATTTTGATACACCTACAGAAGCTCTAATTTGGCGCCGAATCGTTCCCCCGCCGAATCGGCTACGCTGAAACGTACCAAAGCCTCATTTCTGATGATATGAGAAAGATAAAAAAAAACACTAACTGTTGACTTCATTTAAAATGAAGTATATGTATTTATTTATATACTAGCAGGCCGCCCGACGTTGCCCGTTCATAAAATACGCATAACTATTATATTTTAATTAATGCAGAATTCTTAGTTATTATAAACAGAAATACTGTAGGTATTAAACGTAACGTTAAATTCCGTTAAAAAAATTATGTAAAAAACGGAAAGAAACTGAGATATGTGCATATGAGCATTATGTTTTTCTAAAACAGTTTACTTCTTGTAAGTAAAAAATAAATAAAGCTGAAATCAAAACCAAAGCCCAAAGACAATGAGTCAAGTACGATAACCATTAGGCCAGCTTGATAAGATCTACAAAAAATGTTTTCAATCCTACTTATTTTTAACTTAATTATTCTGACACGTGAACTATTCACGCATGCGCATTTGTCAAACAGATCACCCTCACGTACTAATTTTTCAATTTTTACCTCTTAGCAGCCTTTTTTTCCGGATGAAAACCGATTAAAACCTTTTCCACTTGTCTGAATACCCTATATACTAAATTTCAAGTCTGTAGATAAAATATTCGTTGAGTATATAGTTTGAGAAATGTCCTCACACACACACACACACGCGTGCACGCACACACACACACACACACGCACGCACACACACATTCTTACTTTCATAGATATATAGAGAAAAGGTATGGTCATACTAAAGGCGGAATTTTCGACTCCATAACAAATAATAGCAGTAAAAATTTGTAAAATAAAATCGATTCATCGTAATTTTTGCAGTATTCTCAAGAATAAAGATTATAAAAAATCTCATTTTTTTTTTTACTCTCCATAAAACCGGTGCATTAAAAAAAAAAAAAAAAAAAAAAGCTAAAAACGGGAAAATGGAACCCAATGTTAATTTCTGCGTATTTTGACGTAACGATAAAAAAAAAAAAAACGCGATTTTTAAAATTATTTACATTTGTCAGTTTTTACCTGTGTAATTTAAATGATTTTCGAAATATTCTTGTAATGTTTTTAATGATTGAGCTTTTCAAGGTTCGTGAAAAGAAAATGTGGAAGATTTGCTCTTAAAACGTATTATGAATAAATAGACAATCTTACTGTTAATAATTTAAAAAAAAAATGTTTTTAATCGGTGCCGTTTTTTTGTTTGAACATGAATAATTTTTTGTATGGAAGACCAATTTGGTAAAATCACCGCGTTTTCTTTAAAGGTCAGATGGATGTGTTGCCGCTGTCTCTTTTGATTCTAAAAGGTTCAATTTTCACACCTCGTTGTAAGTTGTTTTGAATCCAGTGAAGATGCTAGTATGTATACTTAGCATAAAGGTATGAAATGAACTGAGGGCTTTTCGATGCGGTCAACATACTTCAAAATGACTCGGTGATTATTAAAACATATTTTCACGATGTTTTGATAATTTAAAGGAAGAAAAATATAGAATAGTAAAAAATAAAGACATCTTATTATTTCGTTTTCTCTCGCACACGACAGACCTTTTCTTAATAGTTCACACCAAGATTGATTTAAATCGTTTTATCGGAAGACCATACGTACCAAGAATGTAAATAAATGCACTTTTAAACTATGTTAATTTAATTCAGTTATTTCTATATATTTTTATACTTAAATAAGTCGAATTCCCTAAAAAGTCATTTAATGAATTTGTTTTTTTGTTTTGTTTTTTTTTTTTTTGTTTTTTTTGTTTTTTTCAAGATTAAGAATAAGTTTAAATATTAGCTTACAGCTTAAGATTGTCGGACTGAGTGGCGTTGTATCAAAGTTCACAGTTACCCAAAAGTGCTGAGTTCAATCCTGAACGAAGGCAGTGAAAAAAGTAACATTCAAAACAGAGAATCAGCAACTGTGTCCCAGAGCCTAGCTGGAGTCCGAACACGGTACCCCCGTAATAATAAAGGGCTGGGTTCGAGACTCCTAACAAACGGTTCCCCAGTTCGATACAAAACACCTGATGAAGGCCGGAGGGCGAAACGGCCGAAACGTTGTGACGATAACAACCAAGATGAGGAAGTCAGTCCGACAATCTCAATCAATGAAAACACCTCATCTCAAAAATACAGACAAGCTTGAATCTCGAATATCAGGTCTACATGTTTAACTTTTTGATAAAAAGGAAAAACTTTTCTCTCAATCAATTCTTCCTAAATTAATGTCTTCATTATACATGTGATGATAATTCTGAAAGTCTTTAATTAAAATTCAATATTAATTATATTAAATTATTAATTATAATATACAGTATCACCAATAAGGTAAGGTATTTTTTATTATTTTAACTTATTTTAAAGTGTTTATTGAATTTGAAATACAAGTAGTGTCGATTAACCGTGACATTTATTTCTACCAGTATTTTCTTTAATTTTCAATTTTTAAACGTGTATCGAGACTTCTCAGATAACCGTAAATAGGTGAAAGTAGAAAATAGTTAGAAAATAGTGAAACAACCTCCTATTGTAAGAATGAGTTTCTAAATTATAACATTATTTTAGCGCAGTATCTTAATTCAAGGATTAGTTAAAATTTAAGTAATGTTGACTTATAGGAATAAATAATTAAAATTTCCAGAATAAAATGGAATTCAATGAAAAAAGAATTAAACATTACTTTTTTCGGGTTACAAATCATGATATTGAAAAATATTTTTATTAACTTACTTTCTGTTTTGTCAAATGAAACATATTTTTCTACAAGCAAAAATGTATTATTTTGTAATATTATGATTAGAAATAAATACATTTATTTAAAAAAAATGGAATTTAGTTTACTCCATGTAAATATTAGTTACCGTATTTCAATAATTTTAACAAAGGAGGAAATGTTTACAGTTAGCTGCTTCCATAGTTAATGAAAGGTTATTGTTCTAAGTTTTATGCGTTTCAGATGTAACATTTTTATGTACAAAAATTGAATGTCTATTTCATATTTTAAGCTAAAAGTAAGATTTGACTAATAACTGGAGCAAAACTTTAATAAGGTACAATTAACATTTGTAATAAGTTTTTCCCTATATTTTTAATGTCTAATTCAACTGTTTTTATTGTATTTATGAAAAATTTGCCGCCATTGTGACTTTTTGTTATTTTATAAAAGTTTTGTAATTTTGCGATGTTCAAATCAAATTTCGTCGCTTTTTCTTTTTCTTTTTTTTTTTTTAGTGTGATTTGCGATTTAAATGCTAATCCCTTTTCTTCTATATTGAAGAAAAGGGATTAGCATTTAAATAGCAAATCACATATAAAAATTACGATGAATTAATTTCATTTCACTAGTTTTTATTTGTATTTTTTGTTGTTGTCGAATATTAGTGTCATATATATATATATATATATATATATATATATATATATATATATATATATATATATATATATAGTGTACCATCGTCCACTATGTAATAAACAACAATGTGCATTTATTAGCATATATATATATATATATATATATATATATATATATATATATATATATATATATATGCTAATAAATGCACATTATTACATAGCGGACGATGGTACACTATTTTAAGATGGACCTGGTTATAATCGACTGAAACGTTATAGATTTAACAGCCAAGATGAGAATAGTAGTCCAAATAATACAAATTATCAATCTATATCTAAAAAAATTCTAAAACACGAACGAATATTGTTATTAATTTTTACCAGCAACACTTTTTTGCAGTGCTTGTTTACATAACACCCTCGATAAATATGCAACTTCAAAATCAAATTTCTTAACATTTTTAACGTATTATGTGGAAAAGATTTGTTTTAACATATTATGTTGAAAAGATTTGTTTTAATGTATTATGTTGAAAATATTTGTTTTAACGTATTATGTTGAAAAGACTTGTTTTAACGTATTATGTGGAAAAGACTTGTTTTAACGTATTATGTTGAAAAGACTTGTTTTAACGTATTATGTTGAAAAGATTTGTTTTAACGTATTATGTTGAAAAGACTTGTTTTAACGTATTATGTTGAAAAGACTTGTTTTAACGTATCATGTTGAAAAGATTTATTTTAACGTATTATGCTGAACAGATTTGTTTTAACGTATTATGTTGAAAAGACTTGTTTTAACGTATTATGTTGAAAAGATTTGTTTTAACGTATTATGCTGAACAGATTTGTTTTAACGTATTATGTTGAAAAGACTTGTTTTAACGTATTATGTTGAAAAGATTTATTTTAACGTATTATGCTGAACAGATTTGTTTTAACGTATTATGTTGAAAAGACTTGTTTTAACGTATTATGTTGAAAAGATTTGTTTTAACGTATTATGTTGAAAAGACTTGTTTTAACGTATTATGTTGAAAAGATTTATTTTAACGTATTATGCTGAACAGATTTGTTTTAACGTATTATGTTGAAAAGACTTGTTTTAACGTATTATGTTGAAAAGATTTATTTTAACGTATTATGCTGAACAGATTTGTTTTAACGTATTATGTTGAAAAGACTTGTTTTAACGTATTATGTTGAAAAGACTTGTTTTAACGTATTATGTTGAAAAGATTTGTTTTAACGTATTATGTTGAAAAGATTTGTTTTAACGTATTATGTTGAAAAGATTTGTTTTAACGTATTATGTTGAAAAGATTTGTGTTAATGTATTATGTTGAAAAGATTTGTGTTAATGTATTATGTTGAAAAGATTTGTTTTAACGTATTATGTTGAAAAGATTTGTTTTAACGTATTATGTTGAAAAGACTTGTTTTAACGTATTATGCTGAACAGATTTGTTTTAACGTATTATGTTGAAAAGATTTGTGTTAATGTATTATGTTGAAAAGATTTGTTTTAACGTATTATGTTGAAAAGATTTGTTTTAACGTATTATGTTGAAAAGATTAGTGTTAATGTATTATGTTGAAAAGATTTGTTTTAACGTATTATGTTGAAAAGATTTGTTTTAACGTATTATGTTGAAAAGACTTGTTTTAACGTATTATGTTGAAAAGACTTGTTTTAACGTATTATGTTGAAAAGACTTGTTTTAACGTATTATGTTGAAAAGACTTGTTTTAACGTATTATGTTGAAAAGATTTGTTTTAACGTATTATGTTGAAAAGATTTATTTTAACGTATTATGTTGAAAAGATTTGTTTTAACGTATTATGTTGAAAAGACTTGTTTTAACGTATTATGTTGAAAAGACTTGTTTTAACGTATTATGTTGAAAAGACTTGTTTTAACGTATTATGTTGAAAAGACTTGTTTTAACGTATTATGTTGAAAAGATTTGTTTTAACGTATTATGTTGAAAAGATTTATTTTAACGTATTATGTTGAAAAG
>NC_136493.1:146998172-147018172 GCF_053919585.1 Euprymna scolopes | reverse complement strand
GGCCCTCTGCTAGTATTATATATGCATTATATTTATTATATTTATATTGTATAATATTTATTATGTGGTAGTTTTTTTTAGTGGAGATGCTAATTAATAAAAACTGGAGAAAGTGCTCAATACTGTTGTAGAGCAAGTATGCGTTTTATTTTTTATTACCGTATCTTTCTGTTAAGTTACATTATTGTTTCGGCTACACGGCCGTTTTTTTTTTGGCCGTCTCTAGCGTCCTCATACTTTTACAGAAATGTTCGCTATTTTGGGATGAAACCTCCTCCCCCCCCCCCGACCTCATTCACGCTTCCACTCTTTCATCCCAAAATAGCGAACATTTCTGTATAAGTCTGAGGTCGCTACAGACGGCCAAAAAAAAAAAACGGCCGTGTAGCCGAAACAATAATGTAACTTAACAGAAAGATACGGTAATAAAAAATAAAACATATATATATATATATATATATATATATATATATATATATATATATATATATATATATATATATATATATCAAGAAGTAAAAACTAAAGCTTACAAGCTAAAAGCTTCTGCAAACTTAAAGCGAATATAAATATTAATATGTATATAGTAACCCCAACCAAATTAAAAAGCTCAATGCAACCAAAATAGAAAATAGAGCTTGTTATAAAACACAACTTTAAGACTGTAAATTATATTTTACATGAATTCATTGTTCAACAGGATATTCAAATAAGAAATTTTTTTTTAAATATTAAAATTTCCTTAATCCGCCGAGTTTCAAAGAAATGCGTTTCATGAAAGAAAAGATATTGACAAATCCATATTATAGCGAAACTACGAATTTACTGATACTTGCATAAATTGAACAGTTTTATATGGAAACTAGTCATGAATGCACAGTTTTAGTGCAAAGAATTCATGACAACAAGTTTTGCGATTCGAAATAAGTTTTCTTGTTCGACTGTTTGCAAACGGTATCTTTTCTAAAGACTTGCATTACAAACATCTGTTACATCTTTTACATCTTTTACATTTGCTTCTATTATTCAACATTATGAATCTGATTTCTTTTTATAAGAACATTGACTCTAATAATCATTTCGTCCTGAAAATACTTAACTCCGTACCCTTTCATCTGGACTTTTAATTTTCAATTTTTAATTCACTATTTTTTTTCATCTCTTTTCCCCATTTCATGAAATGGTACTGGTCGCGGTAAGAGTTCCCTGCCGAACACCCTCCAAAAACAACGATGTCTCCCGTTTCTCGCGCAGCCGCAAAGGACATGTTTTAGTTGCCATAGTAACAACACTTTTTATCGACATTCTTTTACTGTTTAAAGACAGTACTACACATTTATTAATAATATCTCACTTTTAATCACTTTTATCGACTTTTTAAAACTTTTTTTTTTACTCTTTTTAAATGACAACGTTAATGTTTATGAATATTGAAATAAAACATTATGTTTATGAATATTGAAATAAAACATTACTACACATTTATTAATAATATCTTTTTTTTTTTTTTTTACTGTTTTACTGTTTGTGTCACTTTTATCGACTTTTTCTTTTATGAAACTTATCGGCGGTTCTTGAAATTTACTTACCACAAAACTTGTCGGCGATTCTTGAAATTGATCCGTGCTGAAATAACGTTATTATTTAAAAAGCCATTCTTAACACGGGGAGGGTGTTTTGTACCTATTCTCTACTTTAACCTTACAATTGAATAAAAAAACATTAAACTTTAAGCTTAGAAATACGATTTAAAATATAGCGCGGATCATAAGTGCACTAGCACCCATTTTCTTATTAATAAATGTTTAGTAATTATTTTTCTTTTAATATTCATAAACAGTAAAAACGTCGTCATTTAAAAAGAAAATGCTATTTAAAAAAGAAAATAACATTGATTAAACGTAAGTAAATTTATTATTCTATCATCATTTTGTGGTAAGTAAATTTCAAGAACCGCCGACAAGTTTTGTGGTAAGTAAATTTCAAGAACCGCCGATAAGTTTCATAAAAGAAAAAGTCGATAAAAGTGACACAAACAGTAAAACAGTAAAAAAAAAAAAAAAAGATATTATTAATAAATGTGTAGTAATGTTTTATTTCAATATTCATAAACATAATGTTTTATTTCAATATTCATAAACATTAACGTTGTCATTTAAAAAGAGTAAAAAAAAAAGTTTTAAAAAGTCGATAAAAGTGATTAAAAGTGAGATATTATTAATAAATGTGTAGTACTGTCTTTAAACAGTAAAAGAATGTCGATAAAAAGTGTTGTTACTATGGCAACTAAAACATGTCCTTTGCGGCTGCGCGAGAAACGGGAGACATCGTTGTTTTTGGAGGGTATTCGGCAGGGAACTCTTACCGCGACCAGTACCCATGAAATCTTTGCACTAATTTTGTAAAAATTTTATTTTCAAACGTAATGCGTCTATATAACGTGATGGCTTGATAAAATGTCTAGCTTTATGTACCCGACGGTGCACTGTTGCATTCTTTTAAACTTAAAATAGACGATTCATATTAGAGTTTGTAGTTTAAAATGAGTTAGTACCCTTGATCATTGTTATTTTTTATTGATTATTTGAAATATTTATTATATTTCAGTTGATATTTCATACTAGCAAAATTGTGGAAATTCCACGAATAGGAAATATATTTAATTAACAAATATGTTTTGATAAAGCTGATATCTTTTCGAATAACGCAAAAAATTAGTTTTTTTGGACAGAAAAAACAATAACATAATGATATTCGAAAATGAGGATATATCAACGAGGGGTCACTGTCATGTTCTTATTCAGGGTTGCCAGATTAGCCTTAACTAAACTTCATGAATTTGACCTTATTTTAAGCAAATTGCATTGTATGGCCTTTTTCAAAGCGCAATGTACGAACTAATTAGTGAAGGATCAAGCAAAATGTTATATAGATCAGCAGTTGTTTGAGTCAGACAATGTAATTTTTAAATAAAGTGTAACTAAGTGCGTTATTGTATTGCTAATAATAAGATACCTCAATAACAAAAGTAAATTGGCTAGTCAGAAGCAAATTCTTTATTTGTTAGATTATATACTATTTGGGGGGTCTGACTTTAAAAATCCAACAAAATAACTTATATATATATCTATATATATATATATATATATATATATATATATATATATATATATATATATATATATATATATATATATATATATAATATATATATATAGAGAGAGAGAGGGAGAGAGAGAGAGATAAACAGTGTGATAGATAATATTAATGAACAGTGCGATAGATAGATAGATAGATAGATAGATAGATAGATAGATAGATAGATGCTTAATGAGAGAGGACCCCAGCAGTGTTCAATTTTTTAAAATTTAAATCGCTCCAGACAAGGCATGAAACCACTTAATGTAAGGATCTGAAAAATAGTACATCAAGGTAAAAAAAAAAATTAGCTAAGGTCTAATGTTAGATATATTTCGACCAAAAATAGCAATTTTCCCCCCTTTTTCAGAAACATTGGTGATGGAATGCGAGGGCTAAAAAGACAAAATAAATAAAACGAGAGTTATGAGGTTGTCGAAAAGTCCATTTTCTACATTTTTTTATTGGGGAAAATAAAAAAAGAGCGTAACATTTATTTATATATGTATTACAGAAGATCAGATTAACATTGGTACCGTCGGTTTTAAATGCAAGCAAAGGGAGCCAATAATTGGGTTTCTCTGTTCGTGTCTGCTTTCTTAATAACCAATCAGTCAAATTCCAGCAGAGAACTCAATGGTAAACAGCTGATGCGAGATCGCAAAATGAGTTTCAACAGTTATCGAACGAAGCGAAGTTTACTAAAACTTTGTTAAACTTGTTGTTACTCAGTCTCTAGGGAAACCACTTTTTTATTTTTTTTATATTTATTTATTTTTTCCTTGTGTCCAATCACTGTAATTTATACATGTCAAAACTCCAAAATGAGTAAATAAAAAAATAAATGAATAAAAATAAATAAATACATATATTAATAATAAAAAAAGAAAAAAAAGAATTTCACCATAAAGGTATTAAAAATTAATTACCTGCGAAGATAAAAGAAGTATCATTCTGGCGATTTACTTGTAAGTGACCTCTGACCCACAGCTTGACATAATACCACTTGTATGCTTAGTAGACTTGATAATTTGCAGAACAAGCCAGCGATGACCTTCTTCTTCTTCTTCTTCTTCTTCTTCTTCTTCTTCTTCTTCTTCTTGCGTTCTTTCCGCTTCACTGCCCACGCACATAAAATGGCGGGACTTCAATTAAAGATGCTTTTTCTTTTTGAATTTTAATGGAAATGACACCTATAAATCTGTTTCACGTGTATCAAAACTAATGCATTAACAAAAAAAAAATATTTTTATTTCAATTTTTTTCTTTTTTCTCTTTTTTTTCTCTTTTTTTTTTTTTTTTTTTTTTTTTTGAGATTTTCACACCGAAATCAAAATTCCTTCATCCATTTTTTTCTGGCTTTCGGATTCTTTTAAATTTGCATCTTGATTTTAAAAACCGATTCAAAATTGTTCATTCGTCTGTGCGACAACAATTATTTATGCGTATCTATGTAGTTTGTTTTTTTTGTTTGTTTGTTTGTCGTGGGTGTTCTTCTGCCAATTTTGAATATATCGATTTTAAACGTGATTGATTTTTTGGTGGGGGTTTCGTTGGCCAGTTTGCCTGACTTGCATTGCAAATTGAATGATGTCTGTTAGTACGGCAATTAGTGGATGATGGACTGATACTAGCGTAGATTTCTGTAGCCAGTTTAGAGGTGGGGGTTGCGACAGCACGGGTGGAGGAAACATGACAATAGAGGAGAGGGGAGGAAACAAGAGTAGGAGGAAAGAGACACTGATAGGAGTTGAAGACATACAGGGACGAATATTGATGGATGGGTTGTGCTGTGAGGTAAGGATGATTTGATATGGTTAGAATTAAAGAAATAGGCGGAGGACGTCACAGACAGATAGATAGATAGATAGATAGATAGATAGATAGATAGATAGATAGATAGATAGATAGATAGAAGGGACAGCTTGTACACAATATAAAAAGGGGCGGGAGAGAGAATGTGAGGGAATGAGAGGTAGTTTCAGGCGAGACGTGATTACATTACAAAAACTTGCCTGATCTGTGAAAGTAGAGAGGATTGCTATTTTTATTGAAGAAAATGAATGATACACATTTTTGAGGTGGGAAGGGAGTGAAGTTAATACGGGAAGAAAGAATGTGACGAAACTATTGTAAAAATTTAGACAATGGAAAAAAAAAAAAAAATAAGTGTGATCAAATGAGGAAGTAGGAGGAGGGATAAAGGGGGCGTCCCAGTGAAGGAAGTGCTGATTGTGAGTTAATAAGATGAATGAAGGCGAATGACAAATGAAATGGTCCGTGCAAAAATTGGGCGGCGCGTAAGAGAAAGAGTAGCCGGTATAGCAAACGGAAGGAGGAGGATGGGAGAATAGGAGGACTAACAGTGAGTAGTAATTGTGGAAGAGATGAGTTAATAGTGATATTAGAGAGGACGGTTGAGATGTAGGAGGTGCGAGCAAAAAGGCGTGTCTAAAATAAAATTATGGAGGGAAGAAAAAGATACGATTAAGAAAAAATAAATAGTGAATTGAGAGAGGGGGGCGGGTTTACAATGTAAAGGGGAAAAAAGGGAACAGATCAAATCAACAACGCAAAAACAAATTAGCTTCTTTTTTTTTATTGATAATTGCCGTTCTCGCCTTCTTTCTATGATCAATGTGTAGTATATTTTCTGTTCTTCGTCAGAGGAAGAGAAATCCTTCTAGACTAAGGCAATTTAACTTTTTTTACATAATCCAGTATGCTCCTTTTTGAAGAGCTGGATTTTCCCCCTATTTCCCCTATTTAAAAAAATTGCCTTTGTTCTCGTGAAATAGATTTATTTTTATTTTTATTTTTCAAAATAGAATTAAATTTGTAATTGTAATTATAATTAAGTGTAGTATCTGTTCTGATGATATTTCTAATCTTTTCTGTCCTCTGTCAGTGAATGAATCTTTCTAGACTGCGGCAATTTTTAAATTTTTCCCCCCAATTCGAAGTGCCCTTTCCTTACTTGGAAGATGGAGTTTCCCCACATTAAAAACCGAACTTTTGTCAACCCGGTTTAGTTGCATCGCAACGATGTCAGAGTTAGACGCAATGTCGGCTTTAATGCGAGGAAAATCCATATCGTCCATAAAAGTGCACTTAAGATTAGGACAAAACTAAAATTTACCGTAGTCTAGAAAGATTCCTTCATTGGTTGACGAAAGTAGTATTTGCTACTTAATCTGTATTCTCTGTTCTGGTACGATACGAGAGTATCAGAACAGGTACTGCACTTCAACGTTAATTCTAGTTTGAAAGCTGAAAAAAATTAAGCTAAAAATTTTAAAAAATAGTGTAAAATCGGCAAATATTTAAATCGAAGATAAAGTTAGACACAATGAGAAGAAAAGTCTATTTTTATAAATGAACACTTCGAGTTAGGTCAAACATAAAATTTATCACAGTCTATCTTCAGAACAGATACTACACTTTAACGTTGCTTCTATTTTGCAAGTAAAAATAAACTGAAAAGAAAAAAATCTATTAAAATCGTAGGAAGAGTTTAACAAAGGGTCGTTTTATAATGTGAGAAAAATTGCATCAACGGTAGTTCTATTTTGAAAAATAACAAAATAAAAATAACAAAATAAAAATAACAAAATAAAAATAAACTGCAACAAAAAATTGTAGTCGACCAGTGTTAAAAAGGATTAATCCCGATTTTATTATCATCTGTTTTTTTTTTTATATTGAAGGCAGGTGATTCTCTTTACTTTTAAATGCTTGTGAATGATTGGTTAATTTGTGTCACGTGAGACAAATACTTGAAATTGATGGCGGTCAGAAGCGGGTCTAAAAATCCTGCCGGATGATGTAATCGTGCCGCCAATTGAATGATTGGAATCCCGGACCCGAAAAACTCCACACCAACATTCGACCCCGCGAACAGTCATATTTAAATGTGAGAGAAATGAACCTTATATTTTAGGATATCTAAAAGTTTTCGATCTGCCATAAGAGTAGATAACTTTCCTAATATTGTTTGATTAGAAACTTTTCGTATTTTTCTCAAATTGCTCAATTTCAACAGAGTTTTAATAATTATTTTTTACTAATGAATATTTATTATCCACTCAAGAAATGCTGTAATGATTAAAATAAAAATTGCAAAAGTTACAAAATGTATTAAATCAAGTGTTCAAGCGAGGAAAATAAAAGGCTGGTCCTTAATCCATGGACATTCAAAGATAAGGTTTTCTCATCGGAGGAAGAGAACCAATCAAATTTACTTGTTCGTATAAATTTAAAAAATTGAAAAATTTGCAAAATTTGCAAGCAAAATAATTTTTTACCGTCTGTTTTAAGGAATAAAATTTGCACGGAAAGTTTCAAAATTGAGTTTTAAAAGAAAATGGTATAAATGCAAATAATCAGAGAAGTAATTTAAAAATGGTTGAGTAAAAATTGAGCAGTATGATTGAGCAGTATGATTGAGCAGTATATCCTATAGAGTTCAATGTTATAGTCCGTTAATAATGGAATAGTGGATTAGAATAAAACTAAAGCCAGAATAGCGAAGTGGATGATTCCAATAGATTCAGAATCCGAAAGGTTGTAGAAGGTCAGTATACAGATAGAAACAACATACCGCGAATAAAGCTTCCTAGGCATACGAAAATTCAAGTTTACAATTATTTTAACAGTTCTTATATTAACGCTCTATCTACCTTAATGAATATTTCTTATCATGATTAGATCTAATAATTACAGATATAAAACTGAAGCCTATTAAGATAATCAAAAGCTCAATATACTCGCTCGATACTCACTCTTTATATATTGAGGGAGGTGGTATTTGATCAGCTGGGAGCCATGATTTAATATACTGTTTTGTTTTTAAATTCCCGAAACAGTGTTTCATAGTGGACAAGTGATTATCCTTTTAAGAACATTGGTACTATTGTTTGTTCATGTAAAACTATTCAGCGATACACGAAATTAATTGACTTACTGACAAAATAATTTTCCTACGAAGGGCACTTTTTATATAGTTTTAAGTTTTAAAGACACTTCCAAGACTATATATATATATATATATATATATATATATATATATATATATATACACACACACATATATATATATATATATATATATATATATATATATATATATATATATAATTCTTCATTTATACCTACAGCACTAGTGTTTGCGCAATCAGCTGTGTATGGTAACAATTCCTGCCCGTCATGAAATTTGAATCCAGCCACGAAGAAACCTTTTGATCCGCTTCAGGGCCACCAAACAATTGCCACGTGAATGAAGGGAATTAAGAACTATTAAACATGGAATCCACGAAAATACAAGGACCATCTAGGGTGTTCGAACGAGCGGAAGTCGTTAACGTTACTTAAACGCTAGTTTTCGCTTTGACATTGATATTGAAAAAGCCTACTTTTTCTATCAAAAAATTAAAACGAACTTCGTAATATACTCAATCATGAATATGAAAGCGACTACATGATGGTTAATTAATTTGCATATTATTTGAAAAAACGGGCGTTAATTAATTAATTATTTTATGGTTTCTTATTAAATTATTTGTTTCATTTCACTATCACGCTGAATTCTATTTTTGCATAGTTTCTACATTCTGCATAGTTGCGTAGAATTTAAGATAAAAAAAGGTCTAGCACATATATATATATACAGAGTTTATATATAGGGTATTTGAACCTGTAGCACACTTTCAATTTGATTTTTAGTCGGTGAAATAGCTGCTAAGGGGCAAAAAAAAAAAAAAAACATTGACCTAGCGTAAGTTTACTATACTCGTTTTTTTTTTGTTTTTTTTTGTTTTTGTTTTTTTCTGAGCATGCACTAATTAAAAGTTATAGGTTAAACATTATTTTTTGTAGTTTTTCTATACATATGGATTTAAGTCATCCGCTAACGGATAAGGCTGAAGATCTATGTTTTCGTTTCGATCCTAGTTTGTGGCACACAAGAGGATTAATGGCAAAATAAGGGGTGCGGAAGTTTATATCGGAATGCGACTCAAATGAACGCTAAAAAGCAAATGGCTTGAATTGTTATCCTTTTAACGCTTTGTTGAGATTCGATCTCTTCAAGTTCGTTTTCACAGCAACGTGTGAACTCAAAATATTTTACAAATAAAAAAATCGTTTCAAACTCCAAGAAGTGACAATCTTGTGTGAAATTAATCAAGCCTATAAGACAGTGACTTATATGACTGAGATCAGAGTTCTTCCGGGTAAAAAGTAAACCCATCCTCCACTTTTTACTCTCCTCTAATAATAATATGCGTACGCCTAGGAAGCCGAAAGAAGTTGAAATGCCATAAAGTAGCTCCGATAGGAGGAAACATCTTAACCGAGAAAAAAGCCTGGGTTTGAAGATGATCTATAAACTGAATAATAGAAAGTGTGATTAACGTGTACATCATTGTTTATTTTGTAGTGCCGTTCGTGGCTTCGGATAATCTATTTTGGTGGCAGTGACGTCTTTGAAAGGCGCCAAGAACAGTGATTGCAATTAATATGCATGTAGTTAACTTGACGAATGAAAAAGATGGGTAAAAATATGAATGTAGTAAATGGGTCACCAGTTAACAAGTGCTAACTCAACAACGGAATTTTGGAATAAAAGCAAGAAAACGTGAATTAACGAACAAAATATATTTATATCAACAATTTTACAGATATGTAAAATATACTTTGAACGACCAAAGTTTGTTGAGAAGTTTTAAAGTTCTTGAATAAGAAGTAGACACAAGCGTCAGAAAGTTCATTTCTGTTGTGTGTGTGTGTGTGTGTGTGTGTGTGTGTGTGTGTGTGTGTGTGTGTGTGTGTGTGTGTGTGTGTGTGTGTGTGTGAAAGAGAGATTACTTTCTCGATGGCTGAGTTCACTGGAGAAATAGCAGCAGGCTTAAAGGAATTTCATCGTGGCACATTCCAGTCTTCTAGGATGAGCGTTTCTGGTGTTGAGCGTCGAGGGGCGTCGTGTTGTATGTGTCACCTGGAAGAACTCTGATTTCAGTCATATAAGTCACTGTCTTATAGGCTTGGTAAATTTCACACAAGATTATCACTTCTTGGAGTTTGAAACGATTTTTTTATTTGTAAAATATTTTGAGTTCACACGTTGCTGTGAAAACGAACTTGAAGAGATCGAATCTCAACAAAGCGTAAAAAGGATAACAATTCAAGCCATTTGCTTTTTAGCGTTCATTTGAGTCGCATTTCGATATAAAATCCAACGCTAGACTGCCATGAAATAAGTGAAAATAAAGAAGGGGAAAAATTAAAGAAAAAAGGTGTCAGGCTATAACAGCTCATTCGTCTTGCACCTCAATTTCTAATCTGCCACAATTTAAGCCATTGATTTTAAAATCCCTACAAAAATGTGGGTTAGTGAAATATTTCACCATTTTCATGGTGCCAGCATTTATGGTGTATATTTCAGAAAAGTTTAGTCCTTTGCTTTGAAGATTGGATAAAATTCGACGCCGATAAATTTGGGAGGATCACTCGGTGTCATTACAACATGGATTGCACTTGTAAATTAGCGTAACATTTTCGAAGGAAGTTTTTTGTGATGAAAAATGAACTCTTTAATCTCCTTTTATGCTTTTTGGGGAGGAATGAATTACTCCCCTTTGTTCATTTTCTCTAATCAACCATTATTTTTGAAGACACTCGATCTCTGTGTCGATCTTTGTAGAATAAAGCCTTTTTATGCATACTAAGACTTCTGATTGGCGTTCATTACTATTGATTCACCGTATTCATTACAATTTGACTGTTGATTCGGCAAGTCGATAGATCATGGGTAGATAATGACTGTTGAGCGTTTGCGTTCTCCATGTTACAGAAGACAAAAAAGGATTAATTGTTATCTTGATTGGCTTCGAAAATCAATTGGAATAATATCATCACTGTTTTATTGTAATGTTGAACGAGTTCCTCTATAAATGAATTATTTATATAACAGAGATTTGTTTTTAGTTTTCGCAAATGAATTGATTACATAGCATTTCTATAATATAACGATTCGTGTCGCTTCTTATTGGGTCAACCTTTTTACGCTATTTGATCTTTTATTTGAGCCATATCACCGTTTCATATTTTGAGCTACATTTCGATAGGTTGAACTGTAAATGACGAGAATCAACATGGCGGTTCAAACGCAACGTGATTAGTTACGCATTAAAATGTTTGAGTTTGCCATCGCTTTTTTTCCAGTTTATAATTTTAAAGGTATTAATTTCATTTAGAAATATAGAACAACATCCAGGAAATATACCCATTTGAAAAAAAATGGCTTGTTTGTTTGTTTGTTTGTTTGTTTGTTTGTTTGTTTGTCTGTCTGTCTGCCTGTCTTCTTCTTCTTCTTCTTCTTCTTCTTCTTCTTCTTCTTCTTCAGTAGGAGTTTTCACGCAAGCCACCTTCAAATAATTCTCTTTGAATACAACCTGTCGTTTTCCCTGGAGTTTGAGTTATTTCCAGTACTCTCCACCTCTTTCGATAATCTTCGCAGATGAATTTGCATTATTGCAAGAGTCGTTTACCATTGATTTTTGTTGGCAGCAACCATTGGTCTTCACTGGAATTTAGGTAGCAATAAGCATCCTCAAGGTCCCAGTATTTTTTGCACTCATCCAACGGAGGTCTGGCTAGTGCTTTCTCTCCCCGGTCTTTCCATTCCCCTTGATCCTCCTTACTTATTTGATGTGGAGCTAGTTTATGGTAACACACACACACACACACACACACACACACACACAAGAGGGGGCGGGGATGTTAACTTCAAATTATACTGTTTCAGTTTTCATGATTCCATGTGATGTTCCTTTGAATTTTACATCTGTAGCCATTTCTATATGTTCGCCTTGCGCTTGTAGCTCCTGTGTGTTAGTCTCCGCATTCAATAGTTTTCCTTAATATTTCAGCCGTTTTCATTATTGTTATCGTTGTATCTTATCAGTCATCCCTCTGATTCCAATTTCTCCCATTCTTTTTGCAAAGTTTTTCAGTATTGTTCTTAGTGCTCCTATTATTAGTAATGTTATCTTGACTTTCTCCATTTTCCAGATCTCTTTGAGCTCTCTGGCCAGTTTTGTGTATTTGCTCATCTTCCCTGTCTTTTTTATTTTCACTTTGTGATCTGCTAGACGGCAAAATCTAGTATCTGGCAGGACTTTTCCTTCTTATTAACTATTATAACATCCGGTCTTCTTGCTTGGATGGGTTTATCCGTTTGTATGTCCCTACCCCATAAGATGTTGTTACTTTCATTTTCAAGTACTTCAGCCGGCTTGTGCTTGTACCATTTGTTTGGATGTTCAAGATTAAGTTGTCTGTATAATTCCCAGATCGTGTCTATTTTTATATTCTTTTTGGGCTAGTTTGCTGCATTCGCCTATTATGTGGTTTATTGTTTCGCCTCTTTGTTCACAGTGTCTGAATTTTCTGTTTTCTTGTGTCTTGTCAATTCTTGCTTTGATGTGGTTGGTTCTAATTGTGTTATCTTACGCGGCTGTTATTAAGGATTCAATTTGTTTAGATTTATATTTTTGTTGTCATTTCCAAGTGTTATCGCTAGTCTCATCTTTTGTCATCCTTACGAATCGATCGTGCAGCTGTTTTTCTTCCCAATTCTCTTTCCTCGTCTTATCCCTTATCTTTTTTTTTTTTTTTTTTCAGCGTCTATTGGGAATAATTATTCTTTCGGTGTTCTGTATTATGCATTTTTCTGTATTTTTATGTGTGTCAATTACACAGTTTTCTATACAATCTATTCCTCTTCCTTTTTTTTTTTTTACACAGTGATCACCACTTATCAAGGCCCGGAAGCCACTCAGGGATAAGGGTTATTGCAAGTACATTACGTTAGTGTGGAGATTTGATGAAGTGTTTACTTAAGGGGGCGGTTCATTAGGAATTTGTTAACATTGGACTTGAAGACATCCAAGTTGTAGTCCGGTGGGAAGCAGGCAGACGGAACAGAGTTCCACAGGCGTGCAGTTCTAAGAAAGAAGCTTTGTTCATGGAATCCGCGTTTTGATTTAGGCACAGATATAGAGTGGGGGAAATTTTTGACAGTGGATTCAGCTAGACGGGTGTTTTTCGTGAAAGATTGGCGAGGGGGGGACCAGAGATTGGAGCTCAGATGAGCACCTGCTATGGAAATAACGATAAAACAAAGATAGGCTCGCAACGTCTCTTCTGTGGGAGAGGGGTTGCAGGGTAGAGAAAAGGGCATCCCCCACTAAGCCACGAAGTCTATTTTGTACTCTGTCAAGGCAGGATAGGCTGTTTTTAGCAGCTCCTGTCCAACAGTATTCCATCTTTCCTTTTCACATGGAGTCGGTCCGTATCATCCTTTAGGTGTAGTTCATTGTGTATTGTCATGCGTTTCATGGTCTTCTGATCGAGATGCCTCAGTTCTTCTTTTGTTCACCCTATAAACGGTCCAGAGTATCTTACTAATGATACTGCCCATGCGTTTATTTCTTTAATTAGGTTTCTACTATATAGATTATTATTTTTATTTATTTATTTATTTATTTATTATTTTTTTATTTTGTTTTCCACGTGTGGAATGCCAGTTGCCTATTGTAAAGGTGTGAAAATTTTCTGCTTCTGGTTCTTTAAGTGATTTAATAAAAGAAAAAGAAAACATAAAAGAGTTTGAATGGCAAGATTGTAAAATTAGGAGTAGAGACGAAAAGGAAAGGGAGTATTGTGTCAACAGAGAGGCGTGGAGGGTGGGTGGACTTTTATACAGAGCAAAAGACAAAAGGGGAAAAAAAAGGAAGGAAAACTATTTTGAAAGAAAGAAAATCAAAGAGAGTAAGGGACAGAGATAAGAAGAGAGAGAGAGAGAGAGAGAGAGAAAGAGAGAGAGAGAGAGAGTGTTATATCCTTACTTTAAATAAGAATACAGCAAGAAACACGGGGTTATGGGTGAAAGACAAAGGGGTTTATTTACAAGGGAATACGTGTGACATAAGAGTTACTCGACATATTTTCTTATTCTCTTCCTGTCTTTTTTCCTTCTCTCTCAGTCACGTGAGAGGGTCAATATCTATGAAGAGATATTAGGTTATTCTTTTACGTCAGAGAGAGAGAGAGAGAGAGAGAGAGAGAGAGAGACTGAAATCGATAGAAAGAATAAAGAGAATCTTAAATTTAGATGACAAACAATACGTGTCCTCTAAATATGCCAAGTTTGGCATAAGGCTTGTTTAAGACGGAGAATTATAGACGCGTTGATACATAAATGACTGAATAAAGACAATGACTTCAATTCCTTCAGTACTCCCTATAACTGAGGGTGTCTTAAGCATCAGGGATTAACTTTGAAAATTTTATTTATTTCGAAAGGAATAATGCAATCGAATCAACCTGCCAACTCAACCTCTTGAGGAGAATGCCTGAAGAAAGGGAGTAGACTTACGAGGCGCTGGTCATATTGATATGTTGAAAATACGAAGAGGGTAGGAAGATTGGTTGGTTGTTTTTATTTTACGGCATATCAACCCTTTTCAGGTTATTTAATGCCGAATCCAGTGATTTTGAAGAACAATTTTTTAATAGAATATATTTGTTTTTTTATTTTTTTAAGTCGGTTTCTATTTGACCTATAGTTGGGACTCTAACAGGTACTATCAGTCCGGATCAGAGTGGACCTGGGAGCAATGGCAATTAAAGGGTGGCTCTACACTCCCCAAAGCCTGCAAGCTGGGGCCTCACCATCGGATATAGTTTAAGGTCATATCCAGGACCAGGGTGGGAAGAGATTAGGAAGAGAGTACGGAGAGAAAGATAATACACATAAACAAATGATAAACAAAGCAATAAAAAGACACTAAATTATTCAGTGTAGAAAGAAATTATGAGAGAAGGGGAGGGGGTAATGGCTGAAAACACGAGAAAGAAAAACTGAAATGAGAGAAAGAGTAAGAGAGAGAGAGAGGGAGATAGAGAGGGAGAGAGAGAGAAATATAAAGAAAGCGAGAAAGAGAGAGTAAATAAAACGTGCAAGAACGGATGGATAAATTAAAAGAAAAATAAGGAAAAAAATTACTAAAACAAAAACAAACAAAACCAAAAAACACCGTCAACATTATACGCTGCCATATGTGTTTATTTTAAACGAATTGTTTTTCTTGGTTTTATTCAAAATGAATTCAACCGTCGATTATTGTCTTCTGAATGCGATAGACCAAAATTGTTTCTGTCGCCCCTCTACACCATTTTTTAAATTCATTATCCGAATCACGTTCGCAATTGGTGAATAAAATGCACTTAACGTGAGTTATGAATCTCTTTACCTTTTATAAAGTCGTCATATTATGAAGAAATACAGAAATCTTTTAAAAAAGCTGCACATCTCGTTCAGTTAACATTTAACACACAATAACACACAAAACACATAAAATAGACTATAACACACAAAATACAAAAAACACGTAAAAAAAGGGAATAACATCTGGAGCCAACGTTACAAACAAAAATCCTTCTTTTAAAAAAATACAAGTTACAAATAAAAAAAAATCATTTCACACTAAAAACGCGCTGCCATTGTTAAAACGATTACGGCGCAATGAAATCTTACCCACATATATACACGAGGTGCCTTCAATAAGTTTCCAGACTTTCCAAATCTGCATAGAGAACTTAAACAATATCCTCGATTGTCTAAGGTCTCTGTACACAGATTTGTCAGGACAACATGGTATGAGGATATTGGTCCCTTTTGCACCTTTTCCAAGTGATGTTACTTCAAGTAACACCACGAAGCTGAATACTCCACCAGACTAGACGAATTCTTGCCTTTGAATCCAGTAAGACCAAAAGACCACAATAAAGATATAACATATTAAAATCGTCAATTGGTGAGAGGAAAATTATGTTCTCAACTTCTTTAGATGTAAAGGAGAACTTTAATGGAATATTCAAGTATTTATGTATATACGTTAGAGATTAAGTGTTGGACATAGTAACGGTTCCTTGATTTCTTAGAACTTCGACTGAAATAAAAGAAAAGAGTGGAATATTCATACGCAATGTCATACTGGCATATTCTGACGCTACGGATTGTCGCTGCTACATGTTTGGTCTCACGACTTGTACATAAATACGTGCACACAAACCCATATGGTAAATATACCCGGTAAACCAAGTGCAAGAAAGATTCAAACAATTTCACTTAAACGGGCGGTTAGAATCTTGAAAAAGCTCTTTCAATTAGAATATATAAGATAGCGGGTGAATTTCTGGCATCCGGTACGATTCCCCATCCCCATCTTCAGCAAAGTTATAAGAACATTTATTCACCATTCATGTTATACGCATCATCTCCTTTTCCAGTGTCGTCTTTTATGCACATATGGAAAACTTATGCGCGTACAATGAATGTAAAGTATGAGTGTATAATCTAACACGTGCATATATCAAGATGGCGTATAGGATATCAAACGCCAAAATAATCGAAAATAATCGAATGTGTGTGCGTGAGGGTGATCCATTTGATACAGTGGCTGAGAATTCTCCACTTTATGGGAGTTTTCGTGCTTTGACGATCAAATCAAATCTTTTACAGCCCCACCCCCCGTCTTATCCATCCCGTGTTGCCATTTTTCTTTATTTTCTTCTGTTTCAGACGTCAACCACTGCTCAACAGAGAGCGCCATCTCTTCGCCTTTTCGTTTTTCGCTGTTGCTGCGGGTGCCAATTCGCGGAAACATTCACTTGTGCACGGACGACAGGTAGTCAGACGAACAGACAAACGGACAGACAGACACGAGTTCTTAGTTACCCGCGGCTTTTACGAAGATTTCCCGCCTCTTTTTTTTTTTTTTTTTTTTTCCACTTCATCCGCCGCGCAAACTCTTAGTCCCGTTCTTCTTCATCCTGGAATGTATTCCTCCTTCCGCCTCAATTTTACTCTTTCTTGCTCTTTTCTACGCCTCTACTCCCTCTCTCTCTCTCTCTCTCTCTCTCTCTCTCTCCGCCCTTTCATTTTATCGCCCTCTCATCCCTCCTCTCTGTAATAGTTACTCTTCGATAGTGTTCTTGTTATAACGTAGTTACAGTTTTATCATTACGAAAAAATAACTTGTTTTAAAATTGAAATACATTTTCGACAGTATGTTATGTATTTGTTGTTGTTGTTGTTTTTTGGGTTGTTTTTTTTTTTTACATTTTGTGCTAATTTTTTGGCTGGATAATATCACAATTAAATATAAATATAATATCACAATTAAATACAAATATAATATCACAATTAAATATCAATATAATTTTCTGTTTAATTTGATAACATGCTTTTCCTTTTATGTATTTTATCTAAGATTTTGATCATTTTATTGTGAAATTTACATCTATATTTTCACTTGTAAGATTTTTTCCCATCTAACCCTAACTCCTGCCATTTTTACTTGTACCTTTTTACCGTGTCATTTTTCAGGTGTCATTTTATTGTTTTTAATCTAAATTCGGTATTGCAATCTTATAGTTTAGAGTTGGAGAGTAAATCAAATCTATGATTAGTTATCATTTTATTAGTAATAGCAATGAACCAAAAAAAAGTAAATTTAAAAAATCGTTTTTGGAATTGCTAGTTACCTTTAATGCATTTAAAACCAAACTTCTATCTTTTCACCACCAACGCTCTGATTCCGACTTGGCCCCAGTCATGAAGAAGCACCCTGCTTTGAGAAACTTCTGGGGCTGACCTGAAATAGTAAACATACATAAAATCTGTTGCTCAGATCGCCGGAAAATTGTTTGCATCATTCTACCGCTCCAGTAGATATCTCACTGCCGACGCAATCCTCTATCTATAAAGAGTCAAATACGCCCTAAGATGGAATACTTTGGGGTGGAGCTCCTAAGAGTATCCTTTCCAACCTTGACAGAGTACATAACCGTCTTCGAAATCTAGTGAGCAATGACCTTTTTGTCTTCCTTTTTCACAGAAGAAATGTTGCGAGATTGCCTCTGCTCTATTGTAGCTTTTATGATAGGTGCTCGACTGAGCTTCAATCTATGGTTCCCCCCCCCCTTCTGTAAAATGCTCGCAACAAATAGCTACAACAACCGTCAACAATTTCCCTCATTCTCTATCTGGGTCTAAATCTGAACGAAAATTCCATGAACAGAGTTTCTTCCCAAGAACTGTTAATCTGTTGAACACGATAACGTGGGACTGCTTTCAAGCTGACTATACCAGTTTTCAAATCTAATGTAAATAAGTTCCCGTTGAGCTGTTCTCTTAAACAACCAAACTTTACTCAAAAAGTTTGATCGGGTGCATCACTAAAATGATACAGTTTATATTTAAAAAAAAACATATTTCTCCTATGTTACTCACCTAGTTGCCGAGAATATGTATTCCAAAATCCATAATAATCAGTGCAGAAGAAACAACTATGCATATATGTGTGCGTATGTGTGCGTGTCTACAGATATGCGCATATACTAGATGTTTTATCCCGTTAAAAACGGCCAAAAGTTATAATCAATTGACTTGGAATGAATTTTCCTTCACAAGGCATCCTTTGAAGTAAATTGTTCTCCTCCCTCATAAACTCCTCTTTATACCATATCGATGGTTCAATGTTGCTTAATTTTTGCAAATCCTATTAATATATATATTGTAAAGAGTTTAGGCTCATTACTCTGGGGTTCCGATTTCGAATCTCGCTAGATTCAGACACTCTAATGGGTCGTAGACGACGAAACATGTGTCAGTGGATAATTATATTTAAAAAAAAAAACGATATATGTGCCGCTCCTCATATGGGGGCACCAAATTGATTAAAGGGAAAATTATTCCCAACTCACATTTAGGTAAAAATGTACTTTGGTAAATACTTGAATCGCTTTATTGCAGATTAGTAAAATATCAATATTTCACTAAATATACGTCACAACAAAAAATTATATCATCAAACGACTCCTTGAAGGTTAATTATTTCCAAAAATTTTATTCAAATTCATGCGATATTCACGAAGTTATGACATTTTATTCTTTATCGAAGAATTTCCAGTGTTCATCGCTTTATTGCAGGTCTCTTAAAATGTTGTTTTAGGGCAAAAATACAAAGTCTTATCTTGCGAACTTTACTTGCGAAACATATCTTAGGTATGGGCCTCATATAAATTAATTATTTATCGACATATCCACCATTTTTTTTTTAAATAACTTTTAAAAAAAAAACCTTTGGTGCCCCGTGGAAGTCAATTCTTTGATCTTAAAAGAAGTTATAGCTCTAGCAACATCAACTATCTTCCCCCACAAGGCATCCTTTGAAATAAATTGCTCTCCTCCCTCATAAATTCCTCTTTATAATATTGACCAGAGATATTCAATGAGGTGGTCAGGTCATGAGAGTTTCCCAACGAATTACATAGATTTCCAGAAAGGCTGCAGTCGCAACAAGCAGAATGGGATGGTACATTGTCATGTATAAAAATCATCTGAAAGCGGCATAAAAATAGTAGGTCATCTAGCCATGTTGACAAATGATTATCCAAAAAGGCTGTGTACGCATTGCTGGTAAGCCTTACACTCTCTCGCGCTCAGAATGGTCCAACCTACTTATCCCCAATGATTCCCGACCAAAACATGATGCCTCCACGTTGGCGATGAAGTTTGTAACAAGTCGGTGTTCCGTTCGGATTTCAAAATTTGGTCCATCTATCCGGACCGTCAAGAGTAGCATGGGCCTCATCCCTAAATAGGAAACGTTGGAAATCCATTTTCATGTAATTCTGTGCCCAAGCCATTCGTTTTTCCCTATGTTGTTTGCTCAATGGAGGCATTGGAAAAGGTTTGATATTCCTTGCAATCTCATTCAACACATTGTATCGGG